>NC_134358.1:54984865-55092365 GCF_048569485.1 Anomaloglossus baeobatrachus
GCCTTTCTCTCCCTTCTCTCCTCGCCTTTCTCTCTCGCTCTCCTCGCCTTGCTCTCTCGCTCTCCTCGCCTTGCTCTCATCCTCTCTATTTTCCTCTCCCCTCCATAGCAAATAACCTTTGGCCTAAAGGGAAAAAATGAGACATCTGTTTTTTTACTGTATCCGTCGCATCAGCACAAACCGGTTTGTGCTTGTTGGCAAAAAAACTGATGTGTGAAAGTAGCCTTACCTGGGTGAGCAACTACAGCCCTGATGATGTTGGAGCTTTAATCTTGGCTGTCATTTGAACCCGTTGAACAGAATTTGATGCGACCACCTAGAAGCATGCAGACGTTTCTATGCAAGTAAGGCCACGTTCACACATTAAGTATTTAGTCAGTATTTTCCATCCGTTTTAAGCCAAAAACAAGAGTGGAACAATCCGAGGAAAAGTATAATAGAAACACGGGCTCCACTTTTGCATTTATCACTCACTCCTGGTTTTGGCTTGTAAAGAACTCAATAAATACTCAACCTGTGCACGTGGCCTAACGGACTATCACTGCTATTTACTGTCACCACCAACGTGGTGGAAGAATTGTCACCTTCCAGGAGAATAATTTCCAATGGACTTCTGTGCTCGACTCCTCCTTGGTGCCATCACACTGCTCATTATAGAAGATGGAAAGAACTGTTTGGCCGGTGTCACACTTGCGAGGGCCTCGCGTGTATATCACTCGAGTCTCGCGGTGCATCACCCGACACGGACTCACACTCTCCTCACAGGAGCGGGTCTGTTGCATGCATCTCTATGCAGTTGAGACGCTCCTGTGAGGAGAGTGTGAGTCCGTGACGGGTGATGCACCGCGAGACTCACGTGAGACAATCGTAAGTGTGACACAGGCCTCTCTGCTTTCATGGATTTGTTCAGGTTTAATGAAGAATTATTGTTTGATTCTTACCGCCCCCCCCTCTTCCTCCTCAAAGCAGCACCTAATGTTTCCATGAATTGCCCGTGGTATTGTACATCAGCCCCATTTGCTTCAGTTTGGCTAAACAACCTATAGACAGGTGTGGTGCCACTTCTGGGAACCACCCACCCACACCAGCTTAAAAATTCTATAGCCAACTATCAAATCAGTGTGAATTTTTGTTTTTTTATACATTAATCATAGAGTATATTTACACTTTGACATGGATTTTTCTAGCTGAAAAATCCTCCACCCAAAAAAAGAATGCCCCTATTCATTTAACGTTTTTGCCAGAATTCTGTTACAAAACTGTTTGAAAAATTGCAGAACTGTTGAGGCTTTTGGCACTTTTATCCTGATCCAGGACAGTAGGCGCAGCTTCACTGGGACGGGGCCGGAAAATGCATCCTAAATCGCACCACAAAACAGAAATGTGCTCCAGTCCTCTTGTTGCGGTGCCGCAGCACCCCAGAGATTGTGCCAAATTCAATAAGGCAAACTGTTTCAAGACTGGGGAGCAAAATGCCAATCTTGGTCAATTGGATGGGGTTTTTTTGTGGGATTTTTCTTTTTTTCTTAGTTAAGTTTTTATGTATTTGGTGTTTTTTTTTTCCAAGCAAAAATTTACTTTTTTTTCCCCACCTGGATAAAAAAAACAGCATCATGTGCATTATAGATGAGTTTTTCCATTTGGAAAGAATAAGTCTATTCAAAGTGTATTTGATGCATTTTTCATTTGGGTTTTGGTACAGAATCTGTTTCAAAAGCTGCATAAAAAAACCCTGTGTGAACATACCCATATGCTGAGACGTAGAGCTCTTGCTTAGTTATCCAGTGTAGTCACTATCTATTTGACACCTTTTTTTCTCTTAAGCAGGGCCACCACCGGGGGGGGGGGTGGACAAACGGGACCCTAGTCCGGGGCCCCAACAGAAGGGGGACCCCTTCACGCTTTATTTATTGGATTACAAACCAGAGGCGCCGTGTCACTATCGCGGTAGCAGCAGGGGTCGCATGTGCCACTCAGTGCGACTGGGCCCGGGGTCATAGCCGTAATGTGCGATTGGTGAGGATGTGGTGCAGAGGTGGAGTTTTTCCAAGATTGGCGGTGGGACTATGGAAGGTGTGAGGGGTGGAGGCGGAGCTGGGGTGGGGTCTCAAGAGGGCCCCAAAATTATGCCAGTCAGGGGCCTTGAAATTCCTAGTGGCAGCCCTGTTGTAAGCCTCCAATTTAGCCTTTATGATCAATCCGAGACAAAGGTAGAATTGAAATTTTTTGCAACTTTATAAATGCCGCTGTAGTGTTAGGTCACAGGTGACAGTTTTTCTCCGCACTCACTGGTAAAATCCACCCAGATCACAGTATTAGGGAAGCGCATGAGATTCAGCCCTGACTGTTTGCGTGGAAATTGAAATGTGCGCAGATTTTCAGGAAGTCCATTTCTCTTGCTGATTTTTTTTTTTTTTTTTTTTTTTAAAAGTGATTTTTACATTTTTCAAGATTAATCCAATCTTCATGTCCCACAATGTATTAGGGTATCTGGGAGATGGATGAGATACTGCAATGACTTTTTACCACCTGGAAACAGAAATTTATAACTCATTTCTCTTTTTTTTTTTCCAACTGATTTCCACTTCTTTTAATATAACAGTAAATCTATTCTGGATCCAAGTAAAATCTGCATGTAACTTGTGCTATAAAATAACTAAATTGCATTGCAGCCTTTTTCCTACTTCGTGTGGACTTTAAGGACATGTCACTTGCAATAAATACTTTGGGTTTTTTTAAGCTGGTATAAATGCCGCTGTTCTCCTGAATCGGGAGATGTTTTGTTTTTTTTTCTTCCTGCGGGTTTCCATTCATGAGATATGCCCCTCTCTTCCCTGTATACAAGTCTAGTCTTAGGCCGGTTTCACACATCCGGCTTTTCGCCAGTTTGCCGGCGCCAACCAGTACAGTTTACACAGTACAATGGCAGCGCGACAAGCTCTAGTCACATGCTGTCATGTGACCAGAGCATGTGACCCGGAAGTTGCGGCGCTGCCATTGTACAGTATACACTGTACTGGCGTGCGCCAAATCCGGCAAACTGGCGAAAAGCCGGATGTGTGAAACTAGCCTTATTACCAACTTGGTGTGGACCCCCTGAAGAGAAAGAGAAAAGTGTTACACCACGCCCTCATGTCTAAAGTTTCTAGATTCTCTTTCAGCAAAGAGGGGGTCATATCTCCGAAATAGAGAGGCGCAAGAACAAACGAAAAACAACGCCGGATTCAGGAGAACAGCAGCATTTACACTAGCTAAAAAGTTACTGTATTTTTCGGTTTATTAGATGCAAGAGATTATAAGATGCACCCAAAGTTTAGAGAAAAAAAATGAAAAAAAAAATGGGGTCAGTCTTACAAACCAGTGATGTTTTTACCGGGAGCGAGCTGCAGCGGTGGGGGAGCGGGATCACAGGAGAGGAGTAGGGTGGTGTGGCGGGTATCCCAGATGTTCGCTGCAGGCGCAGTGAGGCAGGCAACTTCCAGAAAGTATCGGGATGCGGGCTTCAAAAAAATGGCGCCTGGAGTCCACGCGTGCACAGATGGAGCTCTAGGCTCAAGATCTTGTCTGCGCATGCACTGTCTATGGGAGCCATTTTCATTAAATCCACTGCTGGGAGTTCAATGAGCCGGAGGCGGCGTGTGCGCAGATGAGCTCTTGAGCCGAGAGCTCCAATCTGCGCATGCGCCAACTCTGGGCGCCATTATTTGACTGCATGGTGGCTCAGTGCTTAGCACTCCAGTCTTGCAGCGCTGGGGTCCTGGGTTCGAATCCCACCAAGGACAACATCTGCAATGAGTTTGTATGTTCTCCCCGTGTTTGCGTGGGTTTCCTCCGGGTACTCCGGTTTCCTCCCACACTCCAAAGACGTACAGATAGGGAATTTAGATTGTGAGCCCCAATGGGAACAGTGTTCCTGATGTATGTAGAGCGCTGCGGAATATGTTAGCGCTATATAAAAATGTATTTATTTATAAAAAAAAAAATCACGCCGCCAATATTTTCAGGATGAGTTGATACACACTGCACTTCTGGGGTGGTGCTCAAGTAGGGTCCAAAACCGTCTCAAGTAGATGTAGGAACTTGGCACTCAAGATAAATGTGAATAGTGATCTTTTATTGGGAAGAACTTGTAGGACCAGCACAAGCACAGATGTTTCGCTCAAAGACCTTCATCAGTGTGCGCGCAGAGGGTCCTCAGAAGGTATAGCAACTTCGCAACTGGCGTAGTCAGGTATGACAGTGTTCTACATCTAATATTTTCAGGATGGCACCCACAGCACCTGCGGCCCACAGCCCCAGCACAACAATGCCCGCAGCATTGCTCCGGCGACCCCTCTCCACCACCCCTGTTAAGCAACATTCGGATTATAAGACGCACCCCTCCAAAATTTTCGGGAGGAAAAGTGCATCTTATAATCCGAAAACAAAAAATATTTATGTCACAAGTCCTCTGTAATCTTACTGCTCTGTACAAAATAAAGCGGAGGCCCCTCTCTTGGTGCATTGATAGAGAAATCCGCAATTTGAAAGTGTATTGAGAGCTGTACAGGTGACTGTGAAAGTAAGCGCTTCTTACACTATTTTGGCTTTTTTTTTTTTTTTAATATTTTGGGGAGATGCTCTTTTAGTATTAGAATTATTGGATCAGTCACTGTGTACTCTGTTCCAGCTGTTGATCCATTTTTCCACCAGGTGGCGGTGGAGAGCAGATCACAGACCTGGCAGCTTATCCTAGAGGTTTGCATTGAGTGTAGGCATTCAGTAAGTTGAAAAGCATCTGTAGTTCTAAACACATACCTGTCACTTCAATCGCTGCTATGCTGAAAAAATAAATTTAGATGGGGAAGTAATATTTTTACACTGCTTTATTCTTAAGATGTCAGTGTAAAGCTTAACAAGTAACAGACTGCAGCAATTGACATCTGCAATCAAGGCAATTCTGCCTCATTTTGGTGGTTTTGTGATTCAATGCCAGACTTTGTAGGAACTGCAGATCAGACACATGACTGTGGCAAGGGAAACTGCGCATTAGTTAAAGGTAATTACGCCCATCACTTTTTGCTCGGTATAATTTCCCTTTAAGAGACTTGCACGTCAAATAGTCTGGTATCTGCAGAAGTGAGGGCAAAATCAATTCCATATTTCTACATGTGAGCGAATACACGAAAAGTATGACATACATGTAACACTGATTAGTCAGGAGCCCGGCTGCCTGCTCTGCACATGGCCGACGCATTCCCCTAAGTGACCCAACCTACAACCACAGAAGCCAAGCCACCTACTAAGTCACCAGGCTCTGCGCACACCCTAGTCATTGATTCTAATAGTGATCCCCAATAATTGACCCAATGCGGTGACCATAAAGCCAGTGCATGGAGGTGGACCTTTTGGTCATGTTTCCCCCCTGAAGACACCAATCATGTCACTGCTGTGTAATGTAATGCAGGATAGAGATAAGTGCTAATATAATAAAGGAATGTATAATGTGTAAGATGTAACAGTGTGTTGATAATGTAATGTGAAATGTTCCTGTATAATGTAGAATATATAAGCATAGGGGACAGTATTATATTTTTATTTACTTATAAAGCGCCATTATATTGCACAGATATAATCATCGCTGTCCCCATTGGGGCTCACAATCTCAATTTATCAGTATGTCTTTGGAATATCAGAGGAAACCCATGTAAACACTGGGAGAACACACAAACTCCTTGCAGATGTTGGCAGTATTATAGTAGTTATATTCTTGTGCTTAGGGGCAGTATTATATATTGTTGTGCATAGGGGGCAGTATTATAGTAGTTATATTCTGGTACATACAGTGCCTTGCGAAAGTATTCGGCCCCCTTGATTTTTTCAACCTTTTCCCACATTTCAGGCTTCAAACGTAAAGATGAAAATTTTAATGTTATGGTGAAGAATCAGCAACAAGTGGGACACAATTTTGAAGTTGAACGACATGTATTGCTTATTTTAATCTTTTGTAAAAAATAAATAACTGGAAATTGGGGCGTGCAATATTATTCATCCCTTTTACTTTCAAGGCAGCAAACTCACTCCAGAAGTTCATTGAGGATCTCTGAATGATCCAATGTTGTCCTAAATGACTGATGATGATAAATATAAGCCCCTGTGTGTAATCAAGTCTCCGTATAAATGCACCTGCTCTGTGATAGTCTGTGTTCTGTTTAAAGCGCAGAGAGCATCATGAAGACCAAGGAACACAACAGGCAGGTCCGTGATACTGTTATGGAGACGTTTAAAGCTGGATTTAGTTACAAAACGATTTCCACAACTTTAAACATCCCAAGAAGCACTGTGCAAGCGATCATATTGAAATGGAAGGAGTATCATACAACTGCAAATCTACCAAGACCCGGCCATCCATCCAAACTTTCATCTCACACAAGGAGAAGACTGATCAGAGATGCAGCCAAGAGGCCCATGATCACTCTGGATGAACTGCAGAGATCTACAGCTGACGTGGGAGAGTCTGTCCATAGGACAACAATCAGTTGTACCCTGCACAAATCTGGCCATTATGGCAGAGTGGCAAGGAGAAAGCCATTTCTCAAAGATATCCATGAAACGTGTCGTTTAACGTTTGCCACAAGCCACCTGGGAGACACCAAACATGTGGAAGAAGGTGCTCTGGTCAGATGAAACCAAAATCAAACTATTTGGGCACAATGCCAAACGATATGTTTGGTGTAAAAGCAACACAGCTCATCACCCTGAACACACCATCCCCACTGTCAAACATGGTGGCATCATTATGGATTGGGCCTGCTTTTTCTTCAGCAGGGACAGGTAAGATGGTAAAATTGATGGGAAGATGAATGGAGCCAAATACAGGACCATTCGTGAAGAAAACCTGTTGGAGCCTCCAAAAGACCTGAGACTGGGACGGAGATTTGTCTTCCAACAAGACAATGATCCCAAACATAAAGCAAAATTTACAATGGAATGGTTCACAAATAAACGTATCCAGGTGTTAGAATGGCCAAGTCACAGTCCAGACCTGAACCCAATCGAGAATCTGTGGAAAGAGCTGAAAACTGCTGTTCACAAACACACTCCAGCCAACCTCACTCAGCTCCAGCTATTTGAAAAGGAAGAATGGATAGAATTTCAGTCTCTCGATGTGCAAAACTGATAGACACATACCCCAAGAGACTGCAGCTGTAATCGCAGCAAAACGTGGCGCTACAAAGTATTAACTTAAATGGGCAGAATAATATTGCACGACCCAATTTTCAGTTATTTAATTTTTTTTTATAAAAGTTTAAAATAAGCAATACATTTCATTCAACGTCACAATTGTGTCCCACTTGTTGATTCTTCACCATAAAATTTAAATTTTTTATCTTTATGTTTGAAGCCTGAAATGTGGGAAAAGGTTGAAAAATTCAAAGGGGCGGAATACTTTCGCAAGGCACTATAGGGTGCAGTATTATAGCAGTTAAAGTCTTCTATATAGGGGCAGTATTATAGTAGTTATAGTATTGTACATAGGGGCAGTATTATAATAGTTATATTCTGGTACATAGGGTGCAATATTACCGTATTTTTCAGATTATAAGACGCAATTTTCCTCCCAAAAATTTGGGAGGAAAATGAGGGGTGCGTCTTAAAATCCGAATATAGCTTACCGGGGGGATCTGTCTTTGCAGCTATGTGTTCGGGCGACCAGGTGCATGCCGCTGCGTGCGAGCGGCCGGGTGCCTGTCTGTGCCGGCGGCCGGGGAGCCTCTCTGTGCGGGTGGGTGGCCTGCTGGCTGCCACTCTGTGCAAGCTGCGGTGGCTGTGCGGTGAATGTGCCAGTCTGTCCACCGGGAGTCAACGCGTGTGCAGATGGAGCTCTTGGATGAGAGCTCCATCTGCGCACATGCCGTTCTGGGTGCCATCATTTGAACTGGGACTGCAGACAGACTGGGACAGTCACAGCATCGGCCTGCTCCATCACTGACCCACCGCGGTCACCACTGACCCGCCGCGGTCACCACTGACCCGCCGCGGTCACCACTGACCCGCCGCGGTCACCACTGACCCGCCGCGGTCACCACTGACCCGCCGCGGTCACCACTGACCCGCCACTGCCACCGACCTGCCACTGATACCACTGACTCGCTGCCGCCACCATGGTCCCGCCGCCGCTGCTAGCACATCCTCTGCCTCCTGTGACCCCGCTCCGCTGCCGCCCCCCACCGGTAAGACAACACCGGAGTATAACACGGACCCCATTTTTATTAATTTTTTTTTTTTTAATCTTTTTTTATCTCTAAATTTGGAGTGCATCTTATAAACCGGTGTGTCTTATAAAACGAAAAATATAGTATATTAGTTATAATGTTGCATGAATGAGGCAGTATTTGGTGTATTCATGAAGATAAACTGGACAGTATTATAGTAGATTATTGTAAATAGAGGACAGTATTGTAGCCATTATATACTTGTACATTGAGGGCAATATTATTCAGTAGTTCCAGGGGTAATTCACTCCCTGGACAATCCGTTTTCAAGCAAAGTTGTTCCCCTTTTAAAAATAAAAATGATAGTCCCCTACTGCACCTGTGGCCTTTCAGTGATGTCGGTGTTTAACATTATGGCACGTGAGCCCTGCAGCCAAAGAGTGGCTGTTATTGGGGGCAGGGTTCATGTGACAAAGCAATGTTAGGGGAGCCTCACGAGACCCAACACTGACATCCCTTGGGGAGTATCTAAGATATATAGATATCTATATCTATATTAATATTATAATCCTTTTTTTTTTTTTTCTTTACAATGGGACAACTTTATTTCAAAAGGGGTCTTCCAGGTGGTGGCCAACCCTTTTTAATGATTTTTTTATTTTTATAAAAACACCCAAGTCTCCAAAGCTTAGGGATCATGTGTGGATTACCTGGCCCTCAGGATGCTATCAGCAAGTTGAAAAATTAAGAAATTGTATGTTTCTAACAATGAATATATGGCAGCCCTGAGGCTTCACTCGCCACAGAGGTACTGCATCTCAGCTAGAGGTGTGGTATTCCATCCCGAGTACGGAAGTCATCCACCGGTATGAACACAAAATACACAACACCTCAATTAGCAGCTCTTCACCGGGTCAGGGTTAGGGCTTGTCTCCATTAATGCTATGAATAGGCACCACTGGTGATGGTTCCTCCCTCCCCCTAATCTGACAGGTCCTGGGGTTGGAGTCTAGTGAGTTGGGAATGCTGTAGTGTCAGGGAGTCGAGAAGGAGCAGTGGAGGAGTGAAGACCTGTCGTCTGGAGCTTAATGCAGCTCGACCCAGGCACAAGACAGAAGGCGTCCTAGAGACCATGGGAAGTGAGCCATACCACCGTGGCCTCGATCCACATACAGCATCGGAGTGGAAGGACTTGGGTGCAGAACGGGGACTGGTCCCTAGACTAGAGAAAAACCAACATGCTCCTCTAGTAAAACCAGAGGCTGGGAACACATCTAGTACCGAACCCGCACAAGAATCTGCTGGAAGGTTACCACATAGAGCCAAGGGATAGAGCGTCAAGCCACCTGACAGGACCCGAGGACACCGGCTCAGGGCACTGTGTGCGTAGGCGCGGGACAGGCATGAGAGAAGTTAGCTCAGGAAGATGAACAGGGAAGGTAAATAACAAAGATGCACTGGACTTGACCTCCGAACTATCCGGGATTGGCTGGAGCCCATCACAGTGGAACCCAGCACTCCAAAAGCAGTCACTGACTAGTTGTTACCTTGGAACCTGCTACATTGTGTAAACATCTGGAGACTGCATCCCTGTGTCGCTCTGTTATTGGCCTGCGCCTCCAGCCCTACAATCTCCGCCATCACCTACTACTACCCATATCCACCCTGGGGCCCAGCTCTGCCTGTGGAGAGCTATACCAACCAAACTGCGTCACCATCAGCATCCCGCAGCGGCAGCACCTAACTTGCCTCATACCACAGGTGGTGGTGTCAAAAAAGCGTATTATTCCCCTTTTCTTTAACGGACACCACCGAGGTCACGGAACTGGGCCTTGCCGCCATGACATCCCCAAAGAGTAAGGTACCGCGGCCCGGTAACAAATAACTCCCTAGGCCCCAGCGCGGGCGTGTCAAATACACAGTTTATGGACAAAAAAAGCAAACAAAACAACAACCTGTATAATATCTATGCTTAGAATTTTGTGTCAAAAGATAAGCACATTTTGATGACCCCAGCCCTTCCCAGCATAAAAAGAATATAACGTTTTGCACAAAAATTAGAGACTGAAGTAAAGACCATATAATTGCAGAAATAGGAGCTGTGGGAGATCAAAGAAGGTGATTGTTGCTATTTTTTTATTTTAGCCCGATCTAAAGCTCCCCATTCACATTATTAATAATAATAATAATCTTTATTTCTATAGCGCCAACATATTCCGCAGCGCTTTACAATTCAGGAGGCTCATATACATATACATATCATATACATAAACATATACAAACAAGTAACAATTATAGAAGATACAATATTTAAAGGGAAAAATGGCAACCCTGCTCGTGAGAGCTTACAATCTACAATGAGATGGGGGTAGGGGCAAGGTACAAGTGCTTATTTACAATGACAATCCAGCCATCTCATGGGGGATAGATAATGGCTTCCTGGACCAGTTGGCCAGAGCCTTGAGATGTATTTGGGTGCCATGGAGTTTGACGTGGGGTTATGTTCTGAGAAGTTGTAGAGGGATTAGGTGAAATTAGTTTGGCTGGGGAGTGTGATAGGCCGCCCTAAAAAGATGCGTTTTTAGGGAGCGTCTGAAGCTGAGTAAGTTGTGATTTGTCCTAACTTTTAGGGGTAGAGCGTTCCAGAGGTTTGGTGCAGCTCGGAAGAAGTCTTTGATTCGGGAGTGGGAAGTTCGAATTAGTGTGGATGTTAGTTGAAAGTCATTTGCAGAGCGTAGAGAACGGGTGGGGTGATAGACAGAGAGGAGGGTGGAGATGTCGGGGGGTGCCGCATTGTGGAGAGCTTTGTGGGTGAGAACAAGCAGTTTGAATTGGATCCTCTGATATATGGGCAGCCAGTGCAATGACTGGCAAAGAGCAGAGGCATCCAAGTAGCGGTTAGCCAGATTGGTGACCCTGTCTGCTGCATTAAGGATGGACTGTAGAGGGGAGAGTCTAGTTAGGGGGAGACCAATTAATAGAGAGTTACAGTAGTCAAGGCGAGAGTGGATCAGGGCCACGGTGAGGGTTTTTTTCCATTGTGAGAAAGGGGCGGATTCTAGAGATGTTCTTGAGGTGCAAGCGGCAGGTGCGGGCAAGAGATTGTATGTGGGAGGTGAAAGAGAGATCGGTGTCAAGTATAACACCCAAACAGCGGGCCTGCGGCCTAGGACTTATCGTTGTGCCACACACAGAGAGGGAGATGTCAGGTTTAGGAAGGTTGGGAGGTGGAGGGAAAAGCAGAAGTTCAGTTTTGGAAAGGTTAAGTTACAGATAGAGAGCAGACATGATGTTGCAAACTGCAGTCAGACAGTCACTTGTGTTCTGTAGCACAGCGGGGGTGAGCTCAGGGGATGAGGTGTATAGCTGTGTGTCATCAGCATAAAGATGGTACGAAAGCCAAATCTGCTGATGGTCATTCCAATTGGGGCAGTGTACAGGGAGAAAAGAAGAGGGCCAAGGACTGAACCTTGAGGGACCCCAACAGTGAGAGGAAAAGGAGAAGATGTGGAGCCAGCAAATGATACACTGAACGAGCGGCCAGAAAGATAGGAAGAGAACCAGGAAAGAACAGTGTCCTTTAGGCCAACAAAATGGAGCATAGAGAGAAGGAGATGGTGGTCAACAGTGTCGAAGGCGGCAGAAAGGTCAAGAAGAATAAGCAGAGAGTTGTCACCATTATGTTTTGCTGTCAATAGGTCATTGGTCACTTTGACAAGGGCAGTTTCCGGGAAGTACATTAGTTGGCGGTTGGCCGAACAAAGGTTCCATGATCATTTGACCGACAGCCATCTCTGCTGTCTCTTCCACTTACACGAGCACTTGTTCAGTCGAGTGCTCCTGTGTTCTTTGAGATAGCTGTCATCAGTCATGCTAATTACCGAGAAAAACACGGAACCGGATATGCATCATCAATATTTCCCTAAACAGTAAATTATCCAGGGCCCCCATACACATGTCAGTGTTGTCCAAACCCATTGATGATGGTGGCTTTGGCTGACAGTCTAACGGGTGTGAGAAGGGTTTAAGCTCCTTGTGAAAATAGTGATGAGCGAGCATGTTTGCTACAGTTTACTCGATTGAGCATGGGGTTTTCAGTCGTGCCTTGCGTACCGAGTATAATGGAAGTCAATGGAAAACATGAGAATTTTCCAACTCAGATTAATGAGGCTCAATCTAATAATTAGCTTTGACGAGCATGCTCACTAATCACTAAAAATATCTTAGCTGGACAATATCTTTAAAGGGAACCTGTCAGCAGATTTGGCAACTATAAGCTGCGGCAACCACCAGTGGGCTCTTATATGCGGTATTCTAACATGCTGAATATAAGAGCCTAAGCTGCTGTGTAGAATGTAAAAATGACTTCATAGTACTCACCTAGGGGGTGGTGCGGTGCAGACTGGTCAGATGAATGTCTCCATTCTACAGTACCGGTGCCTCCTCTTTCGGCCATCTGTCGTCCTCCTTCTGAAGCCTGAACGCATGACGCGTCTTACGTCATCCACGCTGGCTGGCATTGAGGTCCTGCGCAGGCGCACTACAATACTTTGATCTGCCCTGCTCATGGCAGATCAAAGTGTGCCTGCGCAGGACCTCAATGCTGGGTCATTGTTATGCTGGAAGACCAAGCCACGACCCATCTTCAATGCTCTTACTGAGGGAAGAAGGTTGTTGGCCAAAATCTCGAGATACTTGACCTTATCCATCCTACCTTCAATACGGTGCAGTCGTCCTGTCCCCTTTTGCAGAAAAGCACCCTCAAAGTATGATGTTTCCATCCTTATTCTTCAATGTTGAGACCATGTTCTTGGGGTTGTACTAAGCTTGCTTCTTCCTCTAAACACGGCCAGTGGCGTTGGTACCAAAAAGTTCTATTTTGGTCTCATCTGACCACATGATCTTCTCCCATGCCTGTTCTGGATGATCCAAATGGTCATTGATGGGCTTCAAACAGGCCTGGACATGTGCTGGCTGAGCAGGATTTTAATCCATGACAAAATAGTGTGTTACTAATGGTAATCTTTGAGCCTGTGGTCCCAGTTCTATTCAGGTGATTGACCAAGATCTCCTGTCTAGTTCTTCGCAGATTTCTGACCTTTATCAGAATCGTCCTTACCCGACGAGGCGAGATCATGCATGGAGCCGCAGATCAAGTAGGATTGACACTCATCTTGTGTTTCTTCCATTTTCTAATAATTGCTCCAACAGTTGTTGCCTTCTCACCAAGCTGCTTGCCTATTATCCTGTAGCCCTTCCCAGCCTTGTGCAGATCTACCATATTGTTCCTGGTGTCCATAGACAGCTCTTTGGTCTTGGCCATGGTGGAGAGTTTGGAGTGTGATTGATTGTGTGGACAGGTGTCTTTTATACAGGTAACCAGTTCAAACAGGTGCAATTAATACAAGTAATGAGTGCAGAGTAGGAAGTAAAAATAACAGGTCTGTGAGAACCAGAATTCTTACTGATTGGTAGGTGATCAAATACTTATTTCATGAAAAAAATTGCAAATTAATTTAAAGATCTTACAATGTGATTTTCTGGATTTTTTTTTATTCTTTCTGTCACAGTTGGAGTTACCTACAATAAAAAAGACCGACCTCTCCATTCTTTGTAGGTGGGAAAATGTTCAAACTCAGCAGCGTATCAAATACTTATTTTCCCCACTGTATAAGTGGCAAACTGATTACCGCTGAAGAAAAATGTTAACATTTCACATACCACTTGCTTATTCCTAGAGTCCGGTGAATGGGTTTTGAAATAGTTATATTTAATAAGGATAATTGCCAACTTTCACTCCCCTAAAAAAAAAAAGAAAAATATAAAATAAACAAAAACAGGACAGTCATTAACGAAAAAAAATAAATTACAGTTGACAGAGATTTCACTTTGACTTCTTTGTTTCTTTCCAATAAATTCCCTACTTAAAAAAAAAAAAAAAAGTTTCAGGCTCCGCACAGCTGGCAGACTGGTGGCTGAGATCATCGGATGCTATTTCTTCTCATAAAGTACCTCGTTAGTCTGAAACTTCACCCGCTATGTCATTACGGCACATCCTCACCGTATCTCCTGCCCTCTCCATGAGTCGTTTGTCAGGCCTTGGAGGGTGGAGGAACGATTCAAGAAAAAGCTACAAAAAATATATATATTTTTTCAGGACTACAACCTCCCTGTCTTCCTTGTGCACAATAAGTGAAACCCCAAACAAAAAAACAATTTCAGATATGAGGAAAGTAATTAAACGTTCTGGGTTTTTCAGCCTTCCTTTTACCGAGCTCCATCTTCAGAGTCAACTTGTGTGAGCGGGGGGCAATGATATCTGAATCTCAGTATAATTGCATTACATTCTTTCTGTGTGACTAACGCAATGGCGAAATTGCTAAGTATTAGGTTAGGACGGGCTTAGAGGAGATATTCATATATTTTTTTTGGCTATTTTAGGTTGTGTTTTTCTAGTATCCGAGAAAACAAAGTCTATTTGTTTCCATCTGTCAAAACCGATATTTCTAGAGATATCTCTGGGAATTTTTTTTTTTAATAGGTTCCTTTATCTGGATTTATTTATGTCACCAGATAATGATGTGGATAGCTTTTTCTTCTCTACAGCAGAACCTTAGATTTTACTTATAAATTCAAGACAAGACACTTCGGGCTAGTGATGAGCAAGACGCTTAAAAGCCTTGACCAGCTAGTAACAAACTTAAAAAAAGGCAGGAAAAATGTTTGACAAGTTCCAGCCTTAAACCTATTTTCAAAATGGAAGTCTTTAAGTCAAATGATATCCGTGTTTTATGTAAATCTGAGCTTTGATCTGTATGAAGGTGTCTACAGTACGAATATCACTGTAGGTGATTCCAGACTGGTCATCAATGGGATTGATATTATAGGATGCCAGGTTTAGAGTCAGATTATCAAGGAGGACTCTGCCAAAGTGACAGGTTGACCACTCTCGACATTCCAAGAATGATAGTGACCATTCAGTATTGGGTGATGCCATTGTAGCTGGTTGACTACGCTGTTGGAAGGTGATACAAAAGGGATGATGATCCTTTTTGAGGGTGATGCTACGGTAGGCGGAAAAGCTGACAACTCTTTGAAAGTCCTGCCTTGGTAAAAGAAAGAGTTCTGTTTGATGCCAGGGTGATAAAATAGCATTAACCATTTATTGTTTGGGTGATACCAGGGTGAAGGTGACCATTCTGCGTGAAGTTGATTATAGGGCGACCACTCTGTGTGACTGCTCTACCAGAGTGATAAGTTGGCCACTTGGTATCAGGGTGATGTCAAAACAATTGTTGGCCATTATGTGTAAAGAAAATATAAGGGTGAAGCAAGAATGATAGGTCAACCACTTGTGTAGATAAAATAGGTGTAGTACCTTTTTTTTTTTTTTTTTTTTTTTAGGGTCATACCAGGATAATAGTAACTATTCAGTTTAGGGGAAATGCTAAAGTGGTCAGTTGACCACTCTGTTGTAGGGTGATACCAAGGTGATAGTGAGGGTAATGACCACTCTGTGTGAAGTTCCTGCTTGGGTGATATTGACCATTCTGTTTGATGATACCAAGGTAATAGATTGACCACTCTGTGAGGGTCATAACAGGGTGATGGGGACCTTTCTGTGTGAAGTTGATACTAGGGTGTTTTGGGGGAGAATGGCAATTCACCATTCTGTATGACAGTGCTACGAGCATTGACCATCCTTTGTGAGGGTGATGCCAGAGGGACAGGTTGGGACTTTTTGTGAAGCTGATGCACAGATGAAAGTGACCTTCCTTTATTAAGGAAGTCCCAGGGGGAAAGTTGAGTGCACTGTTTGGTTATGTTATAAGGCCATCCTGTGTGAAGGTGATGCCAGAGTGTTAGGCTGGGACTTTGTGTGAGGGTGATGCCCAGATGATAGCTGCCTTCCTTTATGAGGGAAGTCCTAGATGTAAAGTTGACCCCAGTGTTTGACTGTATGTATGAAGGCCATCCTGTGTGCAGGTGATGCCAGAGTGATAGGTTGGGGCTTTGTGTGAGGGTGATGCCCAGATGATAGCTACCTTCCTTTATGAGGGAAGTCGTAGGGGGAAAGTTGACCGCAATGTTTGACGGTTCTCTATGAAGTCCATGCCTGTTTTATAGGGTGATCATTTTGTGTGAGGGTGATGCCAGAGTTATAGGTTGGGACTGTGTGTGAGGGTGATAGCCAGATTATGATGACCTTACTTTATGATGGAAGTCGTAGGGGGAAAGTTGATCGCAGTGTTTGACGGTTCTGTAAGAATGCCATCCTGTGTGAGGTTGATGCCAGAGTTATAGGTTGGCCACTTTGTCTAAGGGTGATACCCAGATGATAATGACATTATTTTATGAGGGAAGTCCTAGAGGGAAAGCTGACCGCACTGTTTAACAGTTCTGTATGAAGGGCATTCCTGTGTTATACGGTGATCATCCTGTGTTAAAGTGATGCCAAAGTGATAGATTTGGACTAGTGTGAGGGTGATGCCAAGACGATCGTGACCTTCCTTTATGATGGAAGTCCTATGGGAAAGTTGACTGCAGTGTTTGACTGTTAAGTATGAAGGCCATGCCTGTGTGAGGATGGTGCCAGAGTTATAGGTTGCAACTATTATAGGTGATACCCTTATGATGGTGACCTTCCTTTATGAGAGAAGTCTTAGGGGAAAAGTAGAGCTCAGTGTTTGAAAGTTCTGTATGAAGGCCATGCCTGAGTGACAAGGGGACCATTCTTGGTCAAGGTGATGCCAAGGTTATGGAATGACTGTTGTGTGTCTTGGCACACATTGCCCCACGGCAACTCTACTGTCTTGTCAATTATGTAATTCATGTTATGATTTAAGTTGTGCTGCTGTGATACACTTTATTGATCCCGTGGGAAATTATGGTTTCGTATCGTATCGTATCGTAACTCGTTTACAATGCTGTTTTGCCAATCATTTTGTTTCCAAGAAGAATCATAATTGGGATTATACAGTTTAAATAAATGCTCTATAAGACGAAGAACTACAAGGTTTACTTCCAATATTTCCCAATAACCACACATTTACACATGCACAGTCTGCCGGCCTCACACTTTGTGCAATCCACATTAGTTCAGTCTATTACAGTTGGACAAGTGCAATAACGGCAGACTGCTTATTACCATCTAAAACAAGAGCACATTTATTATGGTGGCAGTACGGCAAGAAAGGACCAGTTTATCGAATGTTCTCTTCACCACAACACACTGATTAAACTGTCAGAGGAATGGAAGAATAAAATATTAGTACACAGGTATCACAAGAGTAATACATTCCTAAAAAAAGAGCCAACCACAATCACGGGGGGAGAAATTGTGCTGGCCGTGCTTACAATTTATGCTCTGAATTCACACAGTTCTTCGCAGCATCAATCTTGTCAATGTCACACGAAGGTCTGTATTCTTACTGTAAAATGAAGTCTACCATTCTCAAAGGCAGGGGTCTCGTAACAATCCGGCAGAGAGCAGCCGGCACTGTTCAGTGATGCCTTCAATCAGCAGGTCAGGAAGGGGGAACCCACAAAATCCCACTGGTGATCAGCAATGTCACAGGGCAAAGGAATATTGAAGAAGAACATGCAGAGATGTAGTGGTCTTCGAGAGTGTAATAATTTTAGCTGCATTCAAATCCAGTTGTTGTTAGGGTGGCAGGGCATGATTGGAGTTGTAGTTTTCCAACAGTTGGAAAGCCTCTTCTGAGGTTGATTCATCTACTGTAAAACTGGCCATACACAAAAAGATGTCAGATGAACGTGCCCCCGACAGTAAATGATAGCGACAAGGAAAAGTAGCAAGTTGCTTGTTAACTTTCCTGATATATTTGGTCTTAAAGGGACTCTATCAGCAGAGAATGACTATTCAAACCAAGTACAGGTGCAGCATTACAGGGCTAAACATATGATTGCATCTTCCCACCTGCTTGTTTTATCGATCTCCGGCCTCCATCCTTCATTGATTGACAGCTCTGGCATAGAGAAGGGTGGAGATAGGTTCCCTTTAAAATCTATCACCAATGTTTTGAGTTATAAACTAAAATGAGCACCTTAAGCAGCACCTATGCTAAATTCTATGAAGGTGCATGTTATCTCCTGACTTGCCCTGTACGCCCCACAAATACCTTTTGCAAATCTCCAGCGCTATATGGTAATGCTTGGTTCAGGTCCAATGGGCTTTCTTGGTTGCGGCTCCTGATCCTCCTCTCCGAGCTCATGGCCGTCCTCTGCTGCTGACTGACGTGGATGATGCCTCTTACATCATCCACATATCAGGCTAAATCTCTGGATGTAGCAGAACTGAGTAAAAGGGTTTATGCATTGTGTCTGTATGAAGGGACTCTATGTATACATATGTGTGCATGTGCTCGGTGTATACATGTGTGTATGTGTTCAGTGTATACATGCGTGTGTGCTCACTGTATACATGCGTTTGTATACATGTGTGTATGTGCTAAACGTATACATGTGTGTGTATGTACTCAGTGTATACATGTGTTTTTGTGCCCATTGTATACGTGTGTGTGTATGTGCTCTGTGTATACATGTATGTATATATATATATGTGTGTAACATAGTGTTTGTATCACATACTGTATGCATTTATCAGCCACATTTATTAAATCCCGGCAGTGCAGACCACAGTTCATAGGTGTAAACCGGTCGGCAATCGTCCAACGAACGAGCAAAATGCTGCTCAATCATCAGGTGATTGGATGTTTATGGTGGAACAGAAATCCTTGTTCTCAGCAGCACATCGCCCGGTGCAGACTTCAGAAGAGCTGCTGATAATATGATACTATATGGGTACAGAATCTACTAGTGATCATCCTGTGCCCATCATTCCTCATAATCCTGTGTGAAGAGGCTGGGAAACATGTGCAAAACAGCTTCAATATTGTCAATCGTGCTTGTTTAACGATCTGATCTCAGCGCATGTAAATGCAACCAGAATGTGTGAATGTGATGGTTTAATATGTCCGTATATAGGGCCCTACTATATTCTTTTGCCAAGGGCCCCACTATGTCTATAACCGGCCATGCCTACACCCATCTTATTCTAATGAACAAGGCCACTGACAATACTTGCGCTTATGAGTCGGGAGATATCTGAAGGCATGGTGTCACCAGCCCCGCTCAGTCCCAGATCACCCCTTTAACAGGACCCATCAGCTCTTGTAGGTCTTCTTCTGCTCCACCACCAATTTTTTGCCCCTTTTTCGTTCCCTATGCAGCCAGCTATTCTGCTTTCTCTTTTCAGAATCGAAACCCACTAAAGATCCTTTGACACTGCCCGATTATTGTGAAAGAGTTTTTCTACACACATTTTGTGATACTCTGTCAGTCTAAAAAGGAGGCCGATTTTCAACGAATGAAAGAAAGGCTCGTTTGGCGGGAGAAATGATCTATTGGTTTCCATAAAAAAATCATCATTCTTGGCACAATATCATCTTGTGTAAAGTGCTCCTGTGACTCCTGTGCTGCCGAGAACAATGGCAACCTATGAGCACAGAACACTATTACAGATCGTGCAGTGCTCATCCTCAGCCCAGTCCGCTTGTATCAACATCATGCCAGGGGACACAGGTCACACACCACCACACCCCACATCCCAGGTAGGCACATCTAAGCTGAACCAAAAATCCTTGTTGCCTTCCTCCAGAGGCTGATGATTCACACCAGGGGGTGGGCCAGGCGGTTGGCTCCGCCCACCAAGGAGATCACAGCTCTGGAGGCGGGAGAAACCAGGCGGAGTAGCCCAGGCAGGGCTTGTGTGAGGAGTCAGCTCAGGGAAGAGCTTGAGTGAGGAGCAGATAAGCTAAGTGAAAGTGAAGGAGAAAAGTAGTAAAGGAGGAAAGCAAGAGTGGTGACAGAGAGAGAAAAGCCTGAAGGTCCAGCTGTGTGCAGGACAGGTCAGCAAGGTCAGCAACGGCGGTGACTGTCTGGAGGGGGACCGTTTGGAAGTTCCTGGAAGGACCCCGTAGGCTGTGTGCCCGGTGGTCTGGAGCAGTGTTCCGAAGGACAGTCAACACCAGGGCAGGGGCCTCTCGGACCCCGGCAAGGCTTGGAGTCGCCGTAAATTGCCGAATCCGTCAGTGAAGGGGACGTAGATCCCCCAACAACCAAGACCCGAGTGAAGGCAACAGCCCAACCTGTACAACAGAGACACCGCCACCGCCAGGGCACCAGTTTCTGAGGGCCAGCGCCTGCGGGTAAAGAGTAGAGCTCCCCCAGTCCAGCTTGAGGCCGGGGAGCGGGTTACCGGTGGGGACCCATCGCAACCAACAAGTACACAAGGTGCAAGGAAGAGGGACATCACCGTCACCTACTGGGAGAGCAATTGCAGCCGTCCGTGGGACCGTCTTACCAGCCGTTTGGTTTACCGTACAAACTGTGTCCACGTCTCAGGCTGAGTGAGTACCACAGTGCCGCAAGGCACAGGGCTGCCCCCGCGTCCCTGCGCCCACCAGGCCCTGCACCTCCCAAACCGTCACCGGGCCCCGGGATCACCGACCCCTACCCACGGAGGGGCAACACAACACCTGGCTGCTCCGCATCACCATCCCCGGGACCCCCGTATTGAGCAGCGGTGGTGAAATCACCACAACCGTGGGTGGCGTCACGGACTATAAACAATTCCCACACCCAAACAACCCCTTTCACTCACGGGCGAGGAGTGCCGCTCGAGAAACCCCCGGGATCCGGCCTACAGCTCGAGCCACCACTGAGCAGCGGCCGCCGGACCCGAGCAGAAGGGGTGAGCGCGGTGTGCTGACACCCTCCTCCCCGCCCGCGACAACTTGGCGTCACGAACAGGATCTTACCGCTCTGCCGTCTGGTAGAGGTGCGCCTTGTTATCGCCGGAGGTATCCGGCAGAAAAATTTCAGAAGCCGCCATCTTTGGCGCGAAAAGTTCCCGCTCGAGCGTCTTCTCGAGCAGTAGAGGCGCGAAGGCCAAAACTCCGCCCCGAGAGAGGAGGGGCCGAAAAGAGCTAAGGGGGACGCGATGGCGGCTGGCCGCATGTAGCTGCGGCTATAAAAGCAGGGACGCCAGGACTCTGCAAACATACCGTTCCTGGAAGCAGAAAAGAAGCCATCATGTGGATGCCGTCCCGCGACACCGTAGCCCGTGGGTGGAGATCCGGACCGCGCAGCTCTATCAAAGGCTGCAGGTGAAGATGCAGCTCCTCATGGAGGAGTGGGAGGCCGACATGGCGGACGTTGTAGCCACCGTGCGGAGACGCGAGGAGGAAGCGGAGAAAGGGAGGGTGAGTGACCCACGTCCCGATGCCCTGGAAGGGCCGGTCATCGCGGCTGCGGGGCCCGGTCCAAGCCCTCTCCCTTCGCTGCCTCCCTCGCCACCCGTCCCGGAGGCCGTGACCCCGCCACTAGGCCTGCTACCACCGCAACCGGTAGCAGTACCCAGCGTCCCCGCCCAGGCGGGCCAACCTGTAGCCGGAGCTCGCAGCAAGTCAGCCGTGTTGCCGTGGAAGACGCCGAAAGTGGAACCGGAGGCATCCCATGAAACATCCCCCGAGCCGGAGCAGATGACCCGTTCCGAGCCGAAGGCCCGGCAGCGGAAAGCCCCTATGCCCATCCCCCACACCTCGGCTGAGGTAGCGCCGGGTTGTTGCTGCAAGGCAGCGCCCAAGGCCAAGACACCGCGGGACATGCCGCCCATGGTCCTGACAGTGGGCAACGTCCAGGATGTCCCGCGGGGCCCGACCCGTGCGCCGGCGCTGGCAGCAGCGCCGTATTGGGATAGGGAGCCGGTACCGCTGGGCCTGGAGATCGCCGAGAGGGAGCGGAAGAAGGCCGAACTGGTGGCCAGAGCGATCCGGGAGAAAGAACACCTCCGGCAGGCAACCTCCCGTGCCCGAGGACCGTTGTACGTGGGGCAGGTGAGGCGGTTTGATGTCCGCCGGGGCTACGGGTTCATCTACGAGCCGGGCCTGGAGGCCAAAGTTTTTGTAGCCCGGCGGGATGTGAATGCCCACCTGCCTGAGGAGCATCCTGGCCGTAATCTGATGCCAGGTGATATTGTCCAGTACACTCGGTTCTTTGGGGAGCGAGGGTGGTTTGCGCTGGACGCTAGATTGAAGGGCAGCCCAGAGGCCCGAGCAAGCGCCGCGCCCCCTCCCTTGGAAGGAGCACTGGAGCCTGGAAGTCCGGAGTAGGGCAGCGGATGCCCGCAGCACCGTCCCCGTTGGGACCATCTGCTTGTTTGTTTGAAAGTTTGAAAAGTTTTGAAAGATGATATGAAAATGATTACCCGAAGTTTCACCTGATTCACCGTGTGATTTGCAACCGGCTGGAGCCGGCACCGTTGTCCCCGTGGGGACCGTTTAAAAATGCATGGGAACTATCCATGGACAAGCCCGTGAACTTGCAGGGCACCCACAAACGTTAGTGGCTTGTAAATATGTTGGTTACCGTTACTGTTTTCCACAGTGCCGTCTCCGGAGAGGCAGGTTGGAGGGAGGGCCCTCAGCAGAGCAGGCTGGGGCCCAGCCACCAAAGGAACCGGTGGCTACCCTCTGGAGGGAAGGACAGATCCCGCTCGGGTACCGTGTGCTGGACTGTGGGTCAAGGGGTGCTGCCTGGGTTTTAGGGGCAGCATCAGGGCCAGGTTGCTTGGGTGGGAGAGAGCGGAAACCGTAACCGTAAACCGTTGCAACGTTAAAGAAAATGTGCCTCCCGTCTTGGGAAGAGTTATTAAAAATGTGAATATGTTATGTTTAACCTTGTTATCCCCTTTTTACAGAAAAATAAAACCGGTGTAGGACGGCAGCCCGCGGACGTTCTGCATTTTGCTAAGGGGGAATGTGTCGCCCTGGGCAAGCCAGGGGACACAGGTCACACACCACCACACCCCACATCCCAGGTAGGCACATCTAAGCTGAACCAAAAATCCTTGTTGCCTTCCTCCAGAGGCTGATGATTCACACCAGGGGGTGGGCCAGGCGGTTGGCTCTGCCCACCAAGGAGATCACAGCTCTGGAGGCGGGAGAAACCAGGCGGAGTAGCCCAGGCAGGGCTTGTGTGAGGAGTCAGCTCAGGGAAGAGCTTGAGTGAGGAGCAGATAAGCTAAGTGAAAGTGAAGGAGAAAAGTAGTAAAGGAGGAAAGCAAGAGTGGTGACAGAGAGAGAAAAGCCTGAAGGTCTAGCTGTGTGCAGGACAGGTCAGCAAGGTCAGCAACGGCGGTGACTGTCTGGAGGGGGACCGTTTGGAAGTTCCTGGAAGGACCCCGTAGGCTGTGTGCCCGGTGGTCTGGAGCAGTGTTCCGAAGGACAGTCAGCACCAGGGCAGGGGCCTCTCGGACCCCGGCAAGGCTTGGAGTCGCCGTAAATTGCCGAATCCGTCAGTGAAGGAGACGTAGATCCCCCAACAACCAAGACCCGAGTGAAGGCAACAGCCCAACCTGTACAACAGAGATACCGCCACCGCCAGGGCACCAGTTTCTGAGGGCCAGCGCCTGCGGGCAAAGAGTAGAGCTCCCCCGGTCCAGCTTGAGGCCGGGGAGCGGGTTACCGGTGGGGACCCATCGCAACCAACAAGTACACAAGGTGCAAGGAAGAGGGACATCACCGTCACCTACTGGGAGAGCAATTGCAGCCGTCCGTGGGACCGTCTTACCAGCCGTTTGGTTTACCGTACAAACTGTGTCCACGTCTCAGGCTGAGTGAGTACCACAGTGCCGCAAGGCACAGCGCTGCCCCCGCGTCCCTGCGCCCACCAGGCCCTGCACCTCCCAAACCGTCACCGGGCCCCGGGATCGCCGACCCCTACCCACGGAGGGGCAACACAACACCTGGCTGCTCCGCATCACCATCCCCGGGACCCCCATATTGAGCAGCGGTGGTGAAATCACCACAACCGTGGGTGGCGTCACGGACTATAAACAATTCCCACACCCAACCAACACCTTTCACTCACGGGCGAGGAGTGCCGCTCGAGAAACCCCCGGGATCCGGCCTACAGCTCGAGCCACCACTGAGCAGCGGCCGCCGGACCCGAGCAGAAGGGGTGAGCGCGGTGTGCTGACACCCTCCTCCCCGCCCGCGACAGATACTGTAAGTGAACGCTGATCAGTGGTCATTTAGTGTAGATTGGACACCATTTTCAACATGACAGCTTCCCTTTATCCCCTTCACAACATTTGAGGTTCTTATACATCATGGTCACATAGGGCTCCCAACCGATGATGTATAGGTACGTAATGGTGATTGTGCAGGGCACCAGAAGCTCCCAACTGATGATGAATAGGTACATAGTGCCAATCATGCACTCAATGGCCACAAAGAACTTGGCTTGCATGACTGATGAGTCCCATCTCTCACAGGTAGGAGTGGTGCCTGCACTGTTTAACTCCTAAATGCCACAATTTATATTGATAGTAACATTTAGGAGGCAGGTCCCATCCAACACCCCCACAATGTCCTCGTGAGGGCCTGATCCCTGCCATAGTAACTAAAGGTTATCATGTCCAGGTCAGCCAGCTACGGCAAGCCTATTAGACCATGCCAGTAGCATGATCTAAGAGGCTTCTATCAGTACAGTACTAACAGGTATAATGCATTGCAATGCATTATATCCGCAATCAGAGTAATGAAAGTTGAAGTCCCCTAGAAGGACTAAGTCAAAAAGTAAAGAAAAGGTTTTAAAGTTTTTGACAATTTTAAAAAAATCAAAATAAAGAAAAAATTAACAGATGTATTATACAAATAAGTAGATATATTTATGTAAAAACACCCTCCCCAAAAAAAAGTACTTATTTGGTATCACGACATCCAGAACAACCCAAACTATACAACTGTCACATTACTTAACCCCTTTAGTGAACACCGTCAAAAGTGCTAAAAAGAAAAAAAATGTGGCAAAAACTTTGCTTTTTCATAAAACTACTGAACAAAGAGTGGAATAAAGCGTGATCAAAAAGACAAATATAAATAAAAAATGGTATCGCTGAAAGTCATCTTGTCCCACAAAAGCCAAGCCACCAAAGCGCTCCAACGGCAGAAAAATAAAAAAGAAATGATAGCTTTCAGAATATAGCGATGCAAAAGCAATTCTTTATTCTATAAAATAATTTTTGAGTGAAAACTAAAAGACAGTAAAAATAAGATATAGCTGTAATCAAACTGACCCAAAGAATAAAGCTGTCTTATCACCTTTACCACAAGTGGAACGATATACAGTATGTATATATATATATATATATATATATATATATATAAAAACCCTAAATTGCTGCTTTGTTTATTCTGTCTACTAAAAATAGAAAGTGATCAAAAATGTTATATGCCCGAAATGGTACCAATAAAACAATCAACTTGTGCTATAAAAAATAAGCTCTCACATGACTCTTTTGGCAGAAATAAAGAAAATGTATTAGCTTTCAAAATATGGCAATGCAAAAACATTTTTGTTAAAAAAACCAAAAAACATCTTCGTGTGTGTGATAGTAGCTAAACATAAAAAAACCTATATTTTATAGCTGTAATGATACCGACTCAAAGAATAGTAATTTAATCACTTCTATTACATGGTGATCTGTGTAAAAAAAAAAAATAGAATTAAAAAAAACAAAATTCTGACCTGTTTCTTTGTTTATTTTGACTCTCAAAGATTGCAGTAAGGTTCGGCTCACATTTATCCTGCGCTCTATGCTGAGCGCTTACATCAGGGTTTCCATGTAAATGTCTAGAATATGTGATTCATGCAGAATAACTGAGGGAAAATTCCCTATAATGAGGCAGAGGCAGTCACTGCGGGCTCTGTATGGCCTATAATCCATCGGTGTCCCTCTTTTTAGGTGTGCACAAAAAACGCAGTCTGCCAAAGGTTTGTGTAACCCAGAAAAAGCTGGATACAACTAAACAAAGACCAAACAGAGTCCATTGTAACTTTGCCTGCCTTATTAATGAATGGATCCGGCGGGGTGTCATCTGAATCACAGATATATAGATGGAACCCTGATGTACTTGGCGCTCTACGCTGAGCACTTACATGTGAACTGATCCAAAATGATCTTCTTTCCCAAAATTCCACCAATAAAACCTTCAACTCAACCCACAAAAAAGAAGTCATCACTTAGGTCTGTCACCTGTTTACAGAAATATAAGGGTGTCCAAGTTACTGGTAGCACAAAGGCTCTGGAAAAGCAACATGGCTCATACAAAAATAAATCTTGCGAAATATGCGCTCCTAAATCCAACTGCCTCCTTTTAAGCCTACACCACAAGTTAGCATCCATATTCTTAAATCTAAATGCCCCCTTCTAAGCCTTCACCACCGGTTAGCATCCATATGTTTGACATTAGTGAGGAGAGCTCACTTGGAAGCCTGAGCTGGGCATAATGTATTGGGCACTACAATGTATTGGGCACTACAATGGCAGATTTGCCATTTTCACTCTGCAACTTCTACTGCTTCTTTGTTTCTGGAAAACGCCCAATGAGTAAATATAGTCACTATACCCATAGATTAATTCCCAGAAGGGTACAAATTCTAATAAGTTGTCAATTGAGGGGGGTTTCCACTGTTTAGTCACATCAGAGGCTCTGCAAATGGAGTCCGCATATTCTAGAAAAAATCTGTTCCGCAAAAGTCAGAGTGCTCTTTCCCTCCTGATCCCTTCCGTGTGGCCAAAGAGGACTGTACTGCTTTAAATGGAGTATTGCCACATTTAGGAGAAATCGTGTAACAAATTTTGGGGCTTAAGCAGTATTTTTGTGGGAAAAAGTAAAATTTTCTTTTTTTTCCTTCCACATTGCTTTAATTCCTGTGAAGCACCTAAATGGTTAATAAACTTCTTGAATGTGGTTTTAAGCACTTTGAGGCAGGTACAGGTTTTAAAATGGTGTCACTTTTGGATATTTTATGTCACATAGGCTCTTCAAGGTCACTTCAAATGTGATTGGGTCCCTAAAAAAATTGGTTTTGTAAATTTTGTTGCAGGTTGATGGTGACTGCCTTTCCCTGCACCTGTGTAGTGTAAACGGTTCCCATGGGTTCCCACCGGTAACCCGCTCCCCAGCTTGAAGGTTGCTGAAGGAGCCCCTTTTGCCCGCAGGCTCTGGCCCATCGTATGTGCGGCACGTTCAATTTTTTGACCGTGCCTCACAATCGATTAAAAGCTGTCACACATACTTACCCGTCCATACGACCTCGCTGTGGGCGGCGAACATCCATTTCCTGGAGTGGGAGGGACGTTCGGCGTCACAGCGACGTCACGCGGCAGCTGGCCAATAGAAGCGGAGGGACGGAGATGAGCGGGACGTAAACATCCCGCCCACCTCCTTCCTTTCGCATTGTCGACGGGAGCTGCAGATGGAAATAAGCTGTTGTTAAATGTTCCCGAGGTGTCACACACTGCGATGTATGCTGCCTCGGGAACATTGTACAAACGCACGTTCAATCTTTGAGAAATGAACGAGGTGCATGCGATGAACAGATTTCCGTTCAATCACACGGAGGTTTTACACGCTACAATCATACTTACGATGCCGGATGTGCGTCACTTACGACGTGACCCCGCCGACACATCATAAGATTTATTGTAGCGTGTAAAGCGCCCTTAATAGATACGGCAATCTTGGGTGGCTACAGTCTATTTTTAGGCTACGGGGCTAATAACTATTGGTCTAACCAGCTTGAGAATACCAGCCCCCAGCTGCCGAGCTTTATCTTGGCTGGGGATCAAAATTGAGAGGGACTGCACACTGTTTTTTTTTTTAAATTGTTTATTTAAATAATTTAAAAAAGCTGCCTGTGGTTCCTCTTATTTTGATACACGGCCAAGATAAGCACACAGCTGGGGGCTGCAGCCTGTACCCGTATGCTTTATCTGTGCTAATATCATAATATGGGCGGCCCCCACACCAATTTTTTTTCTTTATTTTTACTGTACAATAGTGACCTACAGACCGCCTGTGATTGGTTGCAGTCAGACGCTGTCACTCAGAGTGGGGGCGTATTTGACTGCAACCAATCACAGATGCAGTTGGGCGGGTAAAGCAGTGCACATGCGATGAGGGTAAATGAGTGGCTGCAGGAGCAGTTACAGCTGCGCCAGAGCCTCCGTAAGTATAGCCTGCTTGTTCTTATCCCACTATCCCTTCTACCACCCTTTTTAATTGCCGGATTCAGGTCCCCATAGACGTATATGGGGACCGGCGTCCGGCCAGATAACTGGGAGCAATTCCGGGCTGAAACCGGGTTTTTATCTTTTAACTTTGTTAGACCCGCCAGTCCCGGTTATCTGCGTGTCAGCCCATCACTACTGCAGACTTTTATCTGAAACCTGGACAAGAGGGAAAAATAAAGGTATCCTTTATAATATTTACTATATCTAAGATTTAAGATAAGCTGTAATATCCTCAACATAGTGTGACTGTAATTATATTAGGATTGTTTGTTATTAATAGGAATAAAAAAGTAAAAAATAAAACGTTTGATTTGTTATATCAATGCCCCAATTAAAATTGTGCATGTTACACTGAGGTCTTCCCATCTGGACTTACTTACCTTTTATGTAATTGATGCAATAAAAAGTGAATGATCCAATTCTCCTCCATACCGTCTTCTGTTTTCTAATCAGTGAAGTTTTTTTTTTTCCCTTTCTTCCCAGAACTTGTGATTTATTTGCTGCAATCACTGGATTTCTATTGACTATTCATGTCTGTCCAATTTTGTGTCATCGGTTGAAACCATTTGCTTGTAATTAGTCTTTTAAAATTTGTTAATGTAAAAAATATTGAAGTTTTCGAGAGCTGTCCCTAAAGAGGGGGGCCCACCCACTAACATCCGCCTTCAAAACTCCTTCTGCTTTTTTACTGCCTTAACTGTATGGGTAGAATCCATCAACGCTTGTCCGGCTCGGATGGCTGGTGGGGATTTTACGGCCGATGGGCGAACACTTTACAGACCTGTCTCATCTGGGAGAATTCCAAATGGGGATATGAATTTGGCCTGCTGGAGTATGAATTTATGGGTAGACAAAGTTTATTATGTATGCACTTAGTAACTGAAGTCATTATTTTATTCTGCCAATGCATTAAATGTCTGAGAGCTGCCAGATCAAAAAATTCCAAAGAGGAGCTTCAAAGTTGCCTGGTGAATATTCAGAAAAGAGAAAAAAATGAACAAAGTCTATGTGTAGCTGAAAACCATGGAATGACTATAAAATTCTACATCGCAAATGTTCCCAAAATGTAGATTTATTTAATCGTTCTTTTGCCAAATTATTTTGATAGTCAAATGAAAATCCACTTTTCCTGTCTACGATTAATAGTGCACAGAAATAAATAATTATTGTGCTATAGATTTTGGATTTACCTGCAAAAGGCGTATTAGAAAATGAGGTTGGCTACTTTTTTTCCACCAAAAAATAGCACCACTTTTGGCCCCATTAAAGTCAATGCGGGTGAGTTGCAATTTTAGACACGGACATGGACAAGTGTGGCGCCCTTTTTTTTTATTAGAAAAGCATACTTTTTTCAGTTTTTGTCTAACTTTCTTTAATCTAAGGTCCCAATTCATGTAGACCGGTGTTGTTCTCACCAGTCTTGATGAGGGGCCTCGCCACAAATCGCACTTGAGGAAGAGTTTTGGCATAAGGTATACCACAGTTCATCAACAAATTAGAAAACTGTCCTGAAAATGCCAATAATTGCTAAAATGTTTCTGTAGTCTCAAGTTGTTCAAAAATCTTGCAACTTAAAAAAAAAAGTGTTTTTTTTGCCATGTTTTTGGCCAAACGCTTTGATAAATTGGAGCCTAAGTATTTAAATAACCACAACTCTAGTAATCCATAAAGCAAATGCTGTCATTATGTCTGTACATATGGTAAATATTCCCATTAGAAAATCCTGGCACTTTAATCTCAGTACACATTTTCAGACGTGGACCCTGGTGCATGAAACTGTGCCTTAGCCATATTAGAATATGATTGTAACATATATTCAGTGACGTAGATAAAACTCATAAGGTCCCATTGCAAAAGTGTTAATTGTCCTATTCATAGCCCGACTCTTCAAAAAATAAAATAAAAAAAAAAAGAAATATATATATGTATATATATATATATATATATATATATATATATATATGTATATATATATATATATATATATATATATATATATATACACACGAGAGAGAGAGTGTTTAATGCTTTCAAAAATGATCACCTTCTTCATACATGGAAGTATAATGTCCCCACACTCATCAGTATGGTTGCCCTCTCTCAGTATGATGCCCGCACAACCATCTCTCGGTATGGTACTGCCACACAGTATTAATGACCCCACAACATCCAACGTAGTATGATTGTCTCTCAGTATGATGCTACCACAGCCCCCAACCCCACACAGTATCATGATTCCCACAGACCCCTATATGGAATAATTGCCCCTAAGTATTGAGTAGCCCACCGCTGCGGCGGTCACCCCAGGGACACTGCTCCACCTCCAGGGACTACTCTTTGGGATCTTGTCTGGCAGCAGGTATGTCAGGTTATTTACTTCTGAGTCGTGACGCCACTCTCGGTTTGCGGTCAGGGTTATAGGTGACCGCCACTGCAGTTTAACGAGCATCTGGGGCTGATGGAATCTGCAGTCGGATGGTGTGGCCTCCCGAGAGTGAGGCTGGCCCCAGGGGCTCAGGTGTATGTGTGTAGAACAACAGGTCGCAGAAGAAGAACTCCGTCTCAGTCCAATGTGCCACCACTCAGTAAGATGTCCCCAGAATGAGGGGGACCACATTTACTGACATTAAGAAAAATAAAATAATCATTTCTCCCCATTCCCCCAGTTCGCTGCTCTGTGCAATGTGAGTACTGTGGGCTCCGCACTGTAATCACAATGTAGTGTTGTCATCGCACCTGCAGTGCATGGAGTCTCAGATTCATAGGCACTGAGTGAATGGTGGTTCATGTAGCCTTTGGCTTTCTGATTCAACATTCTATTCAACGGTACCTCCGTGCTGGGGGCTTTCCTGGCTTACTGGCCCTATATTGGTGATCTGCCGCTATGGGCAGTACGCCCCTGTATATGGCCTTGCTGCAGATTTTGCATAGGTGTATAGGAGTTTCAATGTACACTGATGAGCAAAATAGTAACAATGTTTTGAACTTTTTATCTTTCAGGCTCCATATCTCACCATCCACTACAACTTTGACATCCTTCGTTTTATAGACAATCATCTTGGCTATCTCATACGTAAATTTGACTTGCAGCTATTTAGCATATGATTAGTTATGTAGATTCTTTTCACGTCAATGCATTGTTACTATTTTGGTCCTAATTGTGGAAAATTCTTTTTCTTCCTGAATACTGAAGATACAACCTGTTCTCACAGTCCCTAATAGCTCAGTGTGTTATTAGGTTGATTCCCATGTGAAAGGTCACTGATTCGAATCAAGACGAAGCCATTAAAAAGATTTCCCAGGAAAAAAGAAACAGCATCAATCCAGCTCATTGATAGCGATCTCCGAGCCAAGAAAATTGCCAAACTGCATCATGACAGTTGGAAGAGTTCAAAATGACGTCCGTCCATCCATTCAAATGCCAAGAGGCAGACGTCCAGGCAAAATATCAAGTTAGCAATTCATGAGGCCTATCCGTTCTGGTGCGACAAACCCGCAGTGGAGGCGGCTCGTATGCTTCATAATAGTGAGATCACAGATGTCCATGTAAGTACCATACGACACATGTTACACAAGTCTGGAATGGGGGCCCGAAAAAAGGTGAAGAAGCCCCAACTTCAATATTATCATAATAAGCAGCAAAAAAAAGTGAAGAATAGAAAATTGGAAACGTGATTTTGAGCAATGAGGCAAAAGTTAAGAGACTAGACTGTCATGGGTTCAAATGGGTCTAGAAGAAACAAGGGTAAAAGGGGCTAACAGGTCGAGAAATTGAATGTGCTGTCATGTTCGGTGGAAGAAACCTGATCATATGGGGTTATTTAACAGCCAAAAGCATTGGATACTAGACATGGATCGATGGTGGTCTCAATGCTGAGCTATTTGTGTGTAACCTAAAAGTTACTTTGTGCACTTGAGCACTATTGGTATGAAAAGGACAACATAGTGTTCCAGCTGGACAACGATCCAAAGCATACATCGAGATTGCAGAAGAAATGGTTCCATGACAATGAAGTAGAGGAGCTGGATTGTCCCCACAGTCCCCACACTTCAACTCAATTGAACACTTGTGAGTAGAGTTGAGGAAAAAGCTGCATACATCCCCAAGTGATCAACCAGTATGCACCAACATTGGGAACGTTTAGGCTATGTGCGCACTAGGCCGTTTTACCCGCGGATTTACCGCGGAAATTTCTTGAGAAAGGTTTGAAATCTTTCTGCAGACATTTCCCAGCAAAACCTATGGGAACAAAAAATAACTGTGCGCACGCTGCGGATTTTTCTCAAGAAAATTTTCTCAAACTTTCTTGAGAAAATGAGCATGTCCATTATTTTCCGCAGGTACCTGCGGAATACCCCCAGAATTTCACTCCATTCACTGTAATGTAATCGCGAAATTCCGGGGGTATACCGCAGGTAGCAAATGATGTGCGATATACCTGCGGTAATGTACATCGCTGCCTGCGGTTTTGCAGGGAGTGATGTCATTATGACAGAAGAGGAAGCGGAGCAGAGTAAACACAGACGTCACACTCCCTGGACGCCACACAGTAGCACTTCCGTGTGACCTCCGGAGGGTGCCTGTGCAGTCTGTGTCCCGCTGCAGTCCCGCCGCTGCCTGCCCTGCAGTGTGTCAGTGTCTGCCCGCAGTGTCAGCAGCTTGTCACCCTGCAGCGCAGGCAGACATTGATACATAGCAGTGCGTGCAGCCGCGGGGATGACGGGCGCTGCTGTCAGGAGGTGAGATGAGATCACTACCTGCTGTGACGATCTCCTGCCTCCTGATGTCACCGCTGTCACTGCAGTCTATGCCCGTCTCGCGAGCGGCCCGAGACTGTCACTAGCGGTGACGTCACGGGCTCTCGCGATACTGCTGACAACGCGGCGGGCATAGAAGGCAGTGACAGCGCAGATGGCAGGACTACAGGAGATCATCACAGCAGGTAATGATCTCATCTATCCTCCTGACAGCAGCGCTCGTCATCCCCTGCAGTGACCTGGGCTATTGATGGTAGCTCAGGTCACTGCATTGCTCTCCCAGCCAATGGGGAACATTCTGTTCTTCATTGAATGGGACAGTGACTATGGTATGGATCGCCGTGGGACCCCCCCCCTTGTTCTTTTCAATAAATTGGTGAAAGAGGGAATGTGGGGAGTGTTTTTTCAAATAAAACTTTTTTTGTCGTCTATTTTTTATTTCTTACTGACTGGGTTGGTGATGTCGGGCATCTGATAGACGCGTGACATCACGAACCCCAGGGCTTGATGCCAGGTGACATTACACATCTGGCATCAACCCCATATATTACCTCGTTAGCCAACTTACCAGGGCAACGGGATGAGTTGGGGCGAAGCGCCTGGATTGGCACGTCTAATGGATGCGCCACTTCTGGGGCGGCTGCGGCCTGCTATTTTTAGACTGCGGAGTGTCTAATAACAGTGGACCTCCCTAGTCCGAGAATATCAGACCACAGCTGTCCGCTTTACCTTGGCTGATGATCCAATTTGGGGGGGACCCACGTTTTTTGTTTTTAATTATTTATTTAATGTAAAATAACAGCGTGGGGTGCCCTCTGTTTTGGATTACCAGCCAAGGTGAAGCTGCCAGCTGTGGTCTGCAGGCTGCAGCCGTCTGCTTTACCCTAGCTGGCTGCAAAAGATGGGGGGACCTCACGTGGTTTTTTTTTTAATTATTTATTTATTTTATGGCTAAATACAAGGCTAGGCACCCTTTAGTGCCACATGAAAGTCACTAAAGGGTGCCAGCTTAGAATATGCAGGGGGGTGGGACATTATATAGGTCTTTCTTATCTATCTATCTATTATCTATCTATTCATCTATCCATCTTTCCCTCTATCCATTATCTGTCTATCGATTATCTATTATCTATATTATTTATTGCATTAGTTACAGCATAAAAAAAATGCAGGGACCAACCTGCGGAAAAACGCATGCGTTTTACCGCGGATTTAGTGCGTTTTTTTACCGCAGGTGCGGTAATCTTCAACTACCAGAAGTTTCTCAAGAAATTTTCTTGAGAAAAATCACTTTTCTAGTGCGCACATAGCCTTAAAAGAGACCTGGGATCAGATTTCGGGCGAGACATGCTTAAATCTGATCGAGAGCGCAGAAGGATTCAGGCAGAGGGGAAACACAAAGGTGGATTTACAAAATAATAAAAATTAAAATGTAGATTTTTAGGAGCAAAACAGGAACAATGCAGTAATATTAAAATAATCTGCATAACTAATCATATGCTAAATAGCCGCAAGTCAAATTTATGTATGAGATCGCCAAGATGATTGTCTATAAAATGAAGGTAGTCTCATGTTTGAAGCTGTAGGGGATGGGGAGATATGGAGCCTGAAAGTCAAAAGTTCATAATATTGTTACCTTGTTGCTCGTCAGTGTACATCTTTGCCACCATTTTTCTGTTTTCGGTGCCATTAACTTATAAAATGTAAAAATGCAAAACTATAAAAAAGACAAAAAGAGATTCCCTCAAGTGTAAAAGGCTTGGCAAGCTGCGCTTCTGGCCAACCTAATTACACAGGTATGCAAAATTTGGCTTTATGAAAATTGTTCAAAACCAATGACTGACTCATGTTTTTTTAAGCCCGGATTTTAAAAAAAAATGTTTTTTTTTTAACCATCACTTATTTTATTATTTGCACAAAACTCTCGTGAAATTCTGTACAAGCGACATGAACAAGAAAAATCTTAATTATAGCGAAAATGTGCACAATACTACAGTCATATGAAAAAGTTTGGGCACCCCTATTAATATTAACCTTTTTTCTTTATAACAATTTGGGTTTTTGCTATTTCAGTTTCATATATCTAATAACTGATGGACTGAGTAATATTTCTGGAATGAAATGAGGTTTATTGTACTAACAGAAAATGTGCAATTCGCATTTAAACAAAATTTGACCGGTGCAAAAGTATGGGCACCTCAACATAAAAGTGACATTAATATTTTGTAGATCCTCCTTTTGCAAAAATAACAGCCTCTAGTGGCTTCCTGTAGCTTTTTTGATGAGTTCCTGGATCCTGGATGAAGGTATATTTGACCATTCCTGTTTACAAAACAATTCCAGTTCAGTTAAGTTTGATGGTCGCCGAGCATGGACAGCACGCTTCAAATCATCCCACAGATTTTCAATGATATTCAGGTCTGGGGACTGGGATGGCCATTCCAGAACATTGTAATTGTTCCTCTGCATGAATGCCTGAGTAGATTTGGAGCGGTGTTTTGGATCATTGTCTTGCTGAAATATCCATCCCCTGCGTAACTTCAACTGCATCACTGAGTCTTGCATATTATTGTCAAGAATCTGCTGATACTGAGTTGAATCCATGCGACCCTCAACTTTAACAAGATTCCCGGTGCCGGCATTGGCGACACGGCCCAAAAGCATGATGGAACCTCCACCAAATTTTACTGTGGGTAGCAAGTGCTTTTCTTGGAATGCCGTGTTTTTTTGCCTCCATGCATAATGCCTTTTTGTATGACCAACAACTCAATCTTTGTTTCATCAGTCCACGGGACCTTCTTCCAACATGTAACTGGCTTGTCCAAATGTGCTTTTGCATACCTCAGGCGACTGTTTGTGGCGTGCTTGCAGAAACGGCTTCTTTTGCATCACTCTCCCATACAGCTTCTCCTTGTGCAACATGCACTGTATTGTTGACCGATGCACATTGACACCATCTGCAGCAAGATGATGCTGCAGGTCTTTGGAGGTGGTCTGTGGATTGTCCTTGACTGTTCTCACCATTCTTCTTCTCTGCCTTTCTGATATTTTTCTTGGCCTGCCACTTCTGGGCATAACAAGAACTGTACCTGTGTTCTTCCATTTCCTTACTATGTTCCTCACAGTGGAAACTTGACAGTTTAAATCTCAGAGACAACTTTTTGTACCTTCCCCTGAACAACTATGTTGAATAATCTTTGTTTTCAGATCATTTGAGAGTTGTTTTGAGGAGCCCATGATGCCACTCTTCATAGGAGATTCCAATAGGAGAACAACTTGCAAGTGGCCACCTTAAATACCTTTTCTCATGATTGGCTACACCTGCCTATGAAGTTCAAAGCTCAATGAGGTTACAAAACCAATTTAGTGCTTTAGTAAGTCAGTAAAAAGTAGTTAGGAGTGTTCAAATCAAGAAATTGATAAGGGTGCCCATACTTTTGCACCAGTCAAATTTTGTTTAAATGCGGATTGCACATTTTCTGTTAGTACAATAAACCTCATTTCAATCCAGAAATATTACTCAGTCCATCAGTTATTAGATATATGAAACTAAAATAGCTGTTGCAAAAACCCAAATTCTTATAAAGAAAAAAGGTTAACATTAATAGGGGTGCCCAAACTTTTTCATATGACTATATATAAAAATGTATTGAACATTCATTTTGCGATTTCATTAGAAATTCGCGCTCCTTTTCCCTTCAAATTTTCTCTTGATTCCTTTTCTCTTATAGAAGGCTGCGGATCTTCTCTGTGAAGCTTCCAGCAGTCGTCCTCCATCATCTTCACGTTCCATCTACCTTGGTATCGTTGTTCCATCTCCTTCATATCCGGATTAAATCTTTCCCCTTGCTCTTCGCTAACAGCACCAAGGTTTTCAGGAAAGTCGTCCAAATGGGAATGTAAAATTGTAACTTCAAATTCATCAGACAACCCAAGGCTGTGAAACATGCTTTCCGTAGTGGACATAAAGTTTGGATCTTTGTTGTTCCCTAGAAATTTCTTCACAACTTCTTTAAAAGAATCCCAAACCCTTTTCTCAACAGCCTTCATCGTCCTTCATGAGTTTCTGAATATCAGGACCCACAAAAATGCCTTCCTTCAGTTTTGCTTTGGACAGTCCCTGAAACTTAGTACACAGGTACTTAAAAGTCTCTCCTTCTTTCTGTACATTTTTCACAATCTGCTTTATCAGTCCAAGCTCAATGTTGAGTGGTGGCAGGAGAACTTGAGAGGGATCATCTAAACTTTCCACTACTATGTTCTTGAGTCCAGGTTGGAAAGATGTTCTCATTGGCCAACTTTTTTAGCTCCAGTGGATGAGTCCTATTCTGGCTGTCCCAGTCACACAGAAAGCATGGGCACTTCATGTATCCTCCTTGTTGCTTAAGGAGAAAAGAGAGAACTTTCAGATCACCACATATTGATCATCCTTGATCCTCATGGTTAAGTTTCTTGATTAAAGTCTAAAATCTCATAGCTTTCCTTCACGTGCACAGAATTTCCTACAAGCACTGACGCATACTCGCAGCTATTGTGCGGGATTAGCTTTTAGACTTTTTTGGATGAATCAATAAAGAGTCTCCACTCTCTCTCATTGAACGCAATATTAAATATTTTTATCAGTCCAGGAACATCACTGCAATATACTAGAGCATCGTCTTGAGAAAAGTATGAAAGGAATTCATTTTCTCTGCTTCTGTACCATGAAAAACTGATACCAGGAACTTGCAGTTTCTTTTCCTTTAGTTTAGAGTCTAAAAGTGCAGCAGAATGTTTAGGAAGGTCCAAGTCAATAACTAAATTATTAAATTCAAGCTGTGAAAAAGTTGTGGCTCGTTGGGACTAGCAAGAACGTTTTTGACAAAATCCTTTAACCCCTTAATGACCGCGGGCCGTAAAATTAAGTCCTTGCGGTCATAACGTTACTGCCCGCGGTCTGCCGGCATCATCATGCTGCGATCGGCGCACATCTCAGCTGATTTTCACAGCTGAGATATGTGCCTGCTAGGCACGAGCAGAATCGTTATCTGCTCGTGCCGTTTAACCCCTTATGTGGCGCTGTCAATATGTGACAGCACCATTATAAGCGCGATCGCGGTAAACTTTTACTTACCGCCCGATACCGGAAGTCACGTGACGCGATCACGTGACTTCCGATAGTTGTCATGGTAGCACAGGGTCATGTGATGACTCCTGTACTACACCTGACTTGCTTTCACTTTCGCTGTGACAGTGGCACAGCAAAAGAGAAAGAGAGCGTATCTGCTGTTTACAGCCTTGTAGCTGTGATCAGCAGATACTGCAGAGCGATCGGATTGCTGATCGCAATAGCCCCCTAGGGGGACTAGTAAAATAAAAAAAGTAAAAAAAAGTTTTAAAAAATTAAAAAAAAAACAAAAAACCTAAAAGTTCAAATCACCCCCCATTCGCCCCATTGAAAATTAAAGGGTTAAAAAAATAAAAAATATACACACATTTGATATCGCCGCGTTGAGAAACGCCCGATCTATCAAAATATAAAATCAATTAATCTGATCAGTATACGGCGTAGCAGCAAAAAAATTCCAAACGCCAAAATGACTTTTTTTTTGTCGCCACAACTTTTGCGCAAAATGCAATAAGAGGCGATCAAAACGTAGCATCTGCGCAAAAATGGTACAGCTAAAAACGTCAGCTCGAAACGCAAAAAATAAGCTGTCACTGAGCCATAGATCCCGAAAAATGAGAACGCTACGGGTCACGGAATATGGCGTAAAATGTGCGCCACTTTTTTCAGACAAACTTCCGATTTTTTTTAACCCCTTATATAAAAGTAAACCTATACATGTTTGGTGTCTAACTCGCACTGACCTCAGGCATCACACCCACACATCAGTTTTACCATATAGTGAACACAGTGAATAAAATATCTCAAAAACCATAGTGCTATCGCACTTTTTTTGCAATTTTTCTGCATTTGGAATTTTTGTGCCGTTTTCCAGTACCCTGTATGGTAAAACTGATGGTTTCATTTAAAAGTACAGCTCGTTCCGCAAAAAATGAGCCCTCACATGACCATATTGACTAAAAAATAAAAAAGTTACGTCTCTTAGAAAAAGAATGGCGAAAAAAAAAGGAAAGCGAAAAATCGGCCGGTCGTGAAAGGGTTAAAGGTAAGGTGTCGCATTTTGTTAATTTTTGTATTTATAGTGATTATGGAATCTATTATTTATACAAAATTAAATTCATGGTTTATTTAGTTTTTATTTAATTCTATTTTTACTGAAACACTGGGCGTTGCCATCTTGGATTTGCTGTGTGTAACGACAGTTACCTTCTTTATGGCAGCGCCCAGGGAATTGGATCTGATAGTCTTGTTCCGACCCTAGACTTAACATGGAGAGCTCCCTGCTGTGACCTGGAGACACTCCCTGGGATGTCCAGCTCACAGCAGAGGGAGGAGATCGCTGCCATATCTGTGGAGCTCACAGCGTAGGCTGTGTTCTGCACTTTCCCCCTGGAAAGACAGTGGGTTGACAGAAGTAGCTGTCAGTAGCAGGGGTCTTGTAATAAGGTAAGTATGGGCATGCATGCAGCAGAGCATTGCGAGCGAGCGGGCATGCGTTCGGCAGAGCATTGCGGGCGTGTGTGCATGCGGCAGAGCATTGCAGGCGGGCATGCGTGCGTGTGGCAGAGCATTGCTGGTGCGGGGCGTGCAGAGCGTTACGTGGGGAGCAATATGCAGCTGTCCTTGGTGACACTTTAGACATATTAGGAACACTTTGCGGTCACCAACAAAATGGCTCTGCAATATGGTCCTAAACCTCACTTTCCCTTATCCTTTTGGAAACACCCAAAACGGGAGGGGGAGGTGTGACATCACACACAGGAGAGCAGATTCCACCCGCTTTTACTGCAGTTGTAATGTGAGCTAGTTCTACAGTAGCTCTACAGTAGGATTTCAGCAGCTGCTCCTCCTAATGTTTAAAAGTGGAACATATCAAACTTTTAATTTTTTTTTTATATTTTGCTGAATTAAAAACAAAATAATATTTAAACAAAACATTAATACTTAATATTTTTCAGTCATTTACATTTTTTTTTTGGAAGACCCCTTTTCTTTAAGCATACTTTAATTTCTAAGCTAATGATACCAAAATCATATACCAAAGGTCACACAAAAAGGTCAAAGTATGGTGCAAGAAAAATCTTATGGAGTTAGTGTTTTGGAAAAACTGTACGTGATGGACGTTTTTTAATATTTTTGAGTTCAGCAATTCAAAGTATATGAAAATCACCTCTTACTTTTCAAACAGTTTCACCCTTGCAGACCTGTGTTATTACCATAAGGGAACAATAGCTTCTCTGTCTTGTTTAATTTCCCTGCTTATATTAACTTAACGTGTACTAGATAAGAATCTTAGTAAGACAAAAACTGTATTTTAGGCTATGTTCACCATTCAGGTTTTGGTGGTTTTCAAAAATGACGAGTTTTTCTCTCTTTGGAAAACAATATTAATATTATAATTAAGAATTTTTAGATCACCTTTGATTCCAAGATAATGTACCTGAATTTTGGGGTTACATATAAAATATGAATCTGGATTACAGTGAACAAACTAACAATGACATTCTGGTACCGATGGGAAAGGACCCTGCCCTTATGGGCTTAGAGTCTCCAGGATAATGGTAGGAGACAGTAGATCGAGGGCTTTGGCAGCTCTGATGGTGGGGAGGTGGCAGTGGGATCATTGCAGGCTGAAAACTTTCTTGAAGAGTTTTCTAGTTCCATCTGAAACTTACGAATGTGGTGGATAATAATCAAATGTGTTTGAGCATAGAAATTCCAGAGGCTGGGGATACTCAGGAGAGGTCTTGAAGGCGATTGGGTGAGGTATGTTCAAGTGTGCAGGAGAGATGGAGGTCTTTGGGAGCACCAGAGATTACATGAGGAAAGATATCGGGAGATTAGTTCACAGATGTACATGACTCGCCCACCCCAGGGCTAGGGGACACCCGGTGCCGGGCCGGACTAGTCCGGTGGTAGTCAGTGGTGGCTGGGCCCGGCTCCGTGGCCCTGGTGGGTGTCAGTTGAATATGTGGCTGATGAGTTGAAGTTAATGTTCGTGACGCCACCTGTGGTATGCGGCTATTAAGCCGCCGCTGCTATGGGAGAACTCCGGGGTGATGTTATGGCAGCTATGATGTTACTGCTCCCCACAGGTGGAGCGATGCCCCGGGATACAGTTGGTGCCCGTGAAAGTCTATGGTGTTGTGTGGCTAACACGGTGCAGGGCCGACAGGCGAGGAAAGAACCAGGCACAAACAACAGTCTCTTTACCTTCTCCTCTTTTACTCTGGGAACAGTCCAGTCCTGGGAGACCGTTACAGGTGGTGATGGGGATCCGGTCGGCCTGGAAGTACTTGGGATGATCTTTCTGGCCAGCTGAGTATGAGGCCTACTCCTGTACTTTGCTTTGTGATGATAGGACCCTGCTTCTCTGAATCCAGCAATGGCCCTCTTTGCTGCTGGGACCGATGGCACGTCCCTTCTTTCTGTAGGTGGCTGCGCAGACCCTCTCTCTGGTGCTTCTCCGCTGGAGTCCACACCGGGCCCTGAGGCTGCAGCTGTACCTTGGATGTTTCTGGGCCAGGGGCTTGCAGCTCTCCTGCCCTTCGGACTCGGCTACCAGGGGCGGATTTTATACCCTGGCAACCACAGACTCCGATGTCTGAGTCTCTCTGCTGCCTCTCAGCTATTCCTGCTTCTCTGGGCCAAGCTGCTCCAGCTCTAGGCCCCAGATGCACAGGACAGCTCACTCTGCGTCTGTTCACTTCCACTACTCCCTACAGACTGGCTGCACTTCCTCCCTCTGGTCAGGTAGAGGAAGGCTCCCTGGAATTCCAGGTTCAGAGCTCCCCCTGCTGGCCGGAGGGAGAACTGTGTTGGGTGTTAAACCTGCTGGCCAATGGATCTCCCAATTACCTCCAGGCTCAGCATTAACCCTTTGGGAGGGCAATGCTGCTGTGGCGACCAGGTCCTAGGGCGCCACACTCCCCCTTAGTTAAATTCAGTACTCCCGGACTGTGGAAACAAAACATAACATGTCATACATTTCATCCCAATATGGGAGGCACATTATTTTTAACGTTACAACTTCAGACAGTACTATAAGAGTCCAGTGTGGCTCCCTGCCGGGTGTCCATTACACTGCTCCATGGGGGACCCGCCGCGATCAAACCCCCAACGTAGGCTCTGGGCGTGCGTCAGAGCATTGATGACCCCACTCTATGCACGCCGGACGGGTTTTTCTTCAGGGGTGTTGAGCACACTGGTGCTAACTATAAACAATTTAGGTGTTGGCCACCCATAGTCCAGTGGCCCAATTGTCCATTTTCGCAATCACAAAAAAAAACATTTTGTACACGACATTACAGACTTTTCACATAACTATTTACATTCTAATAAATACTCTTTCTTTATATAGTTGATTCCCTATACCTTAGAGGGGGTTGTCCCCGAGTGCTGCGTTGAGACCTGCGTAGCTCTGGTGTTTGTCCCTGACTACTTAGTGTGTCTCCTATCTCAGCACTACCGGTAGGCCTAACCCCAATAGGTATGCATGATGATTGCCTATGTGGTCTAGGAGTCGCCAAGGGTATGACAGGTTCACCACTGACAGGGGGTTGATCCTCCTGTTCCACTGCTGGCGTGTCACCGCGTGTCGGGGCGGACGGTTCTTTGGGTGGATCCGGAACCTGTTCTGTTTCTGGCTCGACCGACTGTGGGAACGTCAGGACCGGTACCACTACGGCACCATTTATGCGGGTCCAAGTCTTGGGGAATTTGCCGAGGATCGTTTGTATCATCTCTTCCCCTTCTTCTCGAACTTCCTCCACTTCCCTTTGAACTTTGCACCGCTCAGGGCACGTCTTCAGGCGGTCTCTGGATATTGCTTGACAAGTCTTGCCTTCGTCCTTGCTTATGAGGCACACCTTACTGTTGTCAAAGTTGGAGGGGATAATGGTGTAGGGCTCGTTCTCCCACTGATCATCCAATTTATGCGTCCTCCGCTTCTTCTTGAGGACTTGTTCTCCAGGTGCTAAGGGAGTTGCTGGGGCCGTTTGATTGTACTGCTGCTCTTGTCTTGTTCTGGCTTGAGACAGGCTCCTCTCTACGCATTCCTGGACCTTACGGTACTGCTGCTGCCGTTCTGTATCCCAATCCTCTATTTCTTGAACCGCCTCAGGCGACACAGTCCCCATCTCAAAGTCTACAGGCAACCTGCCAGGTCTGGCTCGCATCAGGTAAGCGGGGCTGCAGTTGGTCGAATTTACTGGGATATGGTTGTACAGGTCGACCAGATCTGGCAGCTTCTCTGGCCATTGGTTCCTTTCTTCCAGAGGTAGAGTCTTCAGCATATCAATAACCACATGGTTCATTTTCTCGCACAGTCCATTGGTTTGGGGGTGGTACGGTGTTGTTCTGATTTTCTTACAACCGTACATGTTACAAAACTCTTGGAACACCTCCGCCTCGAACGCAGGGCCTTGATCGGTCAGTACCCTTTCCGGATAACCGTGAGGCCGGCAAAAGGATGCCTGGAACGCTTTAGCTGCTGTTCTGGCTGTCTGGTCCTTCACAGGCACTACTACCAGGAAACGAGAGTAATGGTCCACAATTGTGAGGGCGTACACATAGCCTGACCGGCTTGGTGTTAACTTCACGTGGTCCAGGGCCACCAACTCCAGGGGCTGCTTCGTAACAATTGGCTGTAGGGGAGACCTTTGGCTGGCATCATCCTTCCGCCTCAGGTTACACGGGCCACAGTCTCGGCACCACTTCTCGATCACCTTTCTCATGTGCACCCAATAGAACCGATCACGGAGTAGGGCCTCCAACTTCTTCCACCCAAAGTGGCCTGCGTTATCATGATAAGCTGCTAGGACCATTGGAGCATCCCTCTGCGGAACCACGATCTGCCAGACAAGTTCATTTGTTCGCCAGTTGACGTGTCTCTTGCAGAGCTTGCCTTGGTAGGTGAACAGTCGTCCCCTCTCTTTCCACAACTGCTGGGCTTCTTCTGGAGCATCTGGACCAAGATGAGTCTCAGCTTGTGCTAGCTTTTCTTTGACCAATCGCACCGCCGGGTCACCGTTCTGTGTCTCTTCCCAATTATGGTGGAGTAATGGGTTAACCGGGACCTCGTGTTGGCTCGAGCGCTTCACTCCCACAGCATGCTCACACTGGGAAACGCCCTGATGATGGAAAGCCGGTAACTCTATCTCTTCGAGTTCATCCAGGTCTTCTCCAGATTCGGGTAAGTGAGGCATTCTGGACAGCGCATCAGCATTGTTATTCTTCTTGCCAGCCCGGTACTTGATGGTAAAGTCAAAGTTAGACAGCCGGGCCATCCATCGCTGTTCCAACGCCCCTAACTTGGCTGTTGCCAGGTGTGTCAACGGATTGTTGTCCGTGAAGATGGTGAACTTGGCCGACGCCAGATAGTGTTTGAAGCGTTCAGTCACTGCCCAAACAATAGCGAGGAACTCCAGCTTGAAGGAACTGTAATTTTCTGGATTCCTTTCTGTGGGCCGAAGCTTCCTACTGGCGTACGCTATCACCTTCTCCCTGCCTCCCTGCACCTGGGACAAAACGGCTCCCAGGCCCACGTTGCTGGCGTCTGTATACAGTACAAACGGCTGGCTGTAGTCAGGGTAGGCCAGAATTTCTTCTCCCGTGAGAGCCCCTTTCAGCTGGACAAAGGAGGTTTCTAGTTGGCTGCTCCATTCAAATGGAGGGCTCTGCTTCTTAGCCTGCTTTGGCTGGCCCACCAGGAGATCTTGAAGGGGCGCTGCTATCTTGGTGAAACCATCAATGAACCTTCGGTAGTAGCCCACCAGCCCAAGGAACTGCCGCACCTCCTTTACCGTGGTGGGTCTTGGCCAGTCCTTGATTACGGTGACTTTCTCCGGATCAGGTGCCACACCTTCTGCGCTGACCACATGACCCAGGTACTGTACCTTTGGCTTCAAGAGGTGACATTTGGACGGCTTGATCTTCAGGCCATATTTTGACAAAGACTCGAACACTTCTGCTAAGTGCTTCAGGTGGTCTTCATAAGTCTTGGAGTAGACTATGACGTCATCCAGGTACAACAGCACGGTTTCGAAGTTGTGGTGGCCCAAGCAGCACTCCATCAACCGTTGGAATGTCCCTGGGGCGTTGCAGAGCCCGAATGGCATGCAGTTGAACTCGCAGAGGCCCATCGGCGTCGTGAATGCAGTCTTCTCCTTGTCCGCCTCTGCCACGGGAACCTGCCAATACCCACTGGTGAGATCCAAGGTGGAGAAATAGTTAGCTGACTTTAAGGCTGTTAGTGACTCCTCTATTCTGGGTAGGGGATAAGCATCTTTATGTGTAATGCGGTTAATTTGCCTGTAATCTACACACATTCTCATTGTACCATCCTTTTTCTTTACGAGCACTAGTGGAGCTGCCCAGGGGCTACAACTATCTCTGATAACCCCAGCCTCCTTCATTTCCCGTAACATTTCTTTGGCACGCTGATACTGTGCGGGGGGTACAGGGCGGTATCTCTCTTTAACGGGAGGATGATCACCCGTGGGGATTTGATGTTTAACCCCTTTCACCTGCCCAAAATCTAGGGGGTGTTTGCTGAAGACCCGCTCGTACTCCTGTACCACCCGGTAAACCCCATTCTTTTGGTGTGAGGGGGTGGAGTCGGTGCCCACATGTAAGTTTTGGCACCAGTCTTCCAGCTGCCCCTTGGAGCCCTTGTCTTCCGCCTGGTCGGACGGGATCAAGGGTTCCACTGCTTTGATGGTGTTGTTGCTGACAGTGTACAGTTTTGCTACAGTGGCGTACCGGGGCAATTTGGCTTCCTCCTCCCCACAATTCAGGACACGGATGGGCACTCTCCCCTTGCGGACGTCTGCTACCCCTCTGGCTATCAGGACTCCAGGCCTACTGTCTGAATACACCGGTTCTACCAAGGCATGGTAATCCTGACCCTTGAGGCCTATTGCTGCCCGACACCATATCAACATTTCACTTCTTGGGGGTATTGCAATGGGTAGGGGGTCACTTACCCTCACACTGCCAATTTCTCCTCCGGCCAGCTCCACCTGCTGCCTCCTCATCAGGGCTCTGATCTCCCTCTGTAGGGCACGCTGCTGCCCGGAGCTGGCAGTTTCAGACGCCTGCTGCAACAAAATTATCACTTCGGCAATACAATTTTCTATCACATTTGTACCAATGGTTACCAGCGGGTCAGATTCTTTGCGATCAATATCTACAATTATCATCCCCTGACATGGCAATTCCACCCGCCCCACTTTAATGGTTACTTCTTTATACCCAATTTGAGGTAAGGGCTGACCATTACTGGCCACAATTGTTAAATCATCATCTGGGCCATGGTCAATGTCTGAATCAGCCCAATATCTTTTGTACAGTTTATAGGGGATGGTCGTTACCTGGGACCCAGTATCCAGGAGGGCATTCAAAGGGATCCCATCCAGCACAATAGGAAGGACCGGTCGTCCTCCCACATACTTGCTGCGGCTGGGGGTTGAGCCGGGCTTCCTTACACCTGGGGGTCGGCTCCTGGCCCCAGGCTCGGCCCATTTAAAGGACAGTATCGTGCAATGTGGCCCACCTGGCTGCAGCGGCGGCAGATCGGTTGTCCCGTTGAATCATACCGGTCTGTGTCTCTGCCTCGGGTCGGCGGAACCCTCCTCTGTCGCATCCATGGGACGTCATCTGGGCTGGAGGCCAACTCGATTTTTGCAGGCGATGGGGTCACTTGTAGGGACTGCACGATCTTGGCAAGGGCAGCTACAGTCTTGGTCAGCTCCTGGAACTGCTGTCTGAGCTCTGCAGTGGGATCCTTATCCAGGGACTGCGCCTCAGCCCCTGCAGTGGCTCGTGTTGCAGGCACCACCCCGGGGTACGTGATAGCAAGAGGCCGGAGGGGCACTGGGTCATTCGGTGTAGATTCTCTCAGTACCCGGATGGCCTGGTCCTTAAACTTTGCAAAGTCCAGAGCAGGGTTCTGCAGGACCATGATACGCAGCTGGGTCCTGTGGGCATCTGACAGGAGCCCCTCTATGAACTGCTCAGTTAGGAGTTTGTGTTCTTCACGTACACTCTCTGGGTCCACTTGTTTAACCGCTTTCAGGGCCTCCTGCAGGTTTAAGGCATAGTCCCTTATGCTGTCTGTGGGCCGCTGCTTGCACCCAAAGAATCTCATCTTTATCTCTGCTGCGGTGCGGGTGTCAAAAGTACTCTTTAGCTTGGCCAGTATCTGGGTTACTGTCCCTTTATCTGTATCAGGCCAGGACTTCACTTCACGCTGGGCTGCGCCGGCTAGCTGTCCCATTAATATGCCCACCTTCTGGCTCTCAGTCAGCGGATACACCCGGAATAAGCTGTGCAGGCTTTCTCTGAAGTCGCTCAAGGTATGGGACTCCCCGGAATACTGCGGCAGCCATTCTGCGCCCGGTATGTACGGCATGGTGATCGGCATTACCGGCGCTACAGCGGGGGATGGGGCGACGGCGACAGGGATCGCTTCGGCGGGCGCTGCGGCGTCTCGGGCTATGGCAGCCACCTGCCCTCCCTCTGCGTCGGACATCTTCCTCCCCCTTAGTGAACCTTACCAGGCTCCGTTCACTTTTCAAATTTCCTTCCGGGTCGCGCGGGGTTAACAGCGCTCTGCTCTGATGGCGCGCTCCCTTCGCGCTCTTTGTCAGGCACGCCCCCCTTCTTCCTGCGCTCAGTGAGGATAATGGCGGCGGCAGTTTTCAAACAGTGAAACACGCAGTAATACAGTCTTTAAAGCGCAATTATTCAGGCGCACAGTACCCGGTGGAACCGGGCACGAAATCCTGTTCGTGACGCCAAATGTTGACTCGCCCACCCCAGGGCTAGGGGACACCCGGTGCCGGGCCGGACTAGTCCGGTGGTAGTCAGTGGTGGCTGGGCCCGGCTCCGTGGCCCTGGTGGGTGTCAGTTGAATATGTGGCTGATGAGTTGAAGTTAATGTTCGTGACGCCACCTGTGGTATGCGGCTATTAAGCCGCCGCTGCTATGGGAGAACTCCGGGGTGATGTTATGGCAGCTATGATGTTACTGCTCCCCACAGGTGGAGCGATGCCCCGGGATACAGTTGGTGCCCGTGAAAGTCTATGGTGTTGTGTGGCTAACACGGTGCAGGGCCGACAGGCGAGGAAAGAACCAGGCACAAACAACAGTCTCTTTACCTTCTCCTCTTTTACTCTGGGAACAGTCCAGTCCTGGGAGACCGTTACAGGTGGTGATGGGGATCCGGTCGGCCTGGAAGTACTTGGGATGATCTTTCTGGCCAGCTGAGTATGAGGCCTACTCCTGTACTTTGCTTTGTGATGATAGGACCCTGCTTCTCTGAATCCAGCAATGGCCCTCTTTGCTGCTGGGACCGATGGCACGTCCCTTCTTTCTGTAGGTGGCTGCGCAGACCCTCTCTCTGGTGCTTCTCCGCTGGAGTCCACACCGGGCCCTGAGGCTGCAGCTGTACCTTGGATGTTTCTGGGCCAGGGGCTTGCAGCTCTCCTGCCCTTCGGACTCGGCTACCAGGGGCGGATTTTATACCCTGGCAACCACAGACTCCGATGTCTGAGTCTCTCTGCTGCCTCTCAGCTATTCCTGCTTCTCTGGGCCAAGCTGCTCCAGCTCTAGGCCCCAGATGCACAGGACAGCTCACTCTGCGTCTGTTCACTTCCACTACTCCCTACAGACTGGCTGCACTTCCTCCCTCTGGTCAGGTAGAGGAAGGCTCCCTGGAATTCCAGGTTCAGAGCTCCCCCTGCTGGCCGGAGGGAGAACTGTGTTGGGTGTTAAACCTGCTGGCCAATGGATCTCCCAATTACCTCCAGGCTCAGCATTAACCCTTTGGGAGGGCAATGCTGCTGTGGCGACCAGGTCCTAGGGCGCCACATACAGAAGAGAGAGATTATGTACGACGTTGTAGTTCATTGTTAGTAGTTTCAACTGGATATGTTGGGGAATTGGGAACAATTGAAGGGATTTGCAAAGGAGAGAAGCGAGGAGTAATGAGGAGAAAGGTGGATTAGTCGGGTAACAGAGGTAAGGATGGACTGGAAATGTGTAAGACTGTTAGTGTGATGCCCTGGAGAATCCAGGTAGTCACAATTAGGCCCCTGCATTGCACCGTTCCCACATTTAGGAACACCAGCCAACCATTAAAGCCTAGTCCCCCCCCCTTAGGGACAGATAGACACACCAGTGGGTGTGGCCAGGTGGTTGGTGCACACCCACCCAGGGGTTTAGACAGCCCAGGGCGGGAAAGTAGATAGTTGAGTCAGATCAGTGTTGAAGTTCAAGTTGAGAGGAGCTGGGGCTAGGTGTAGTCCCAGCAGGAGGAGAAAGAGTTCAATTTGAAGGTGCCAGGGTTGGAGCCCTGGTACCACTGGCTAGGAGGCAGACAAGACAGTGGTCTCCGTCAGCAGGAGACGGGAAGACGGCTTGGTGGAACCGAGGCGTGCCAGGCCAGGGTTGAAGCCCACCGGTACCGACACGGGGAATCGACCCGGAAACCGTAGCACAAAGGGGGGGTACTCGGACCCTGAAGCCAGAAACCGACTGGAGCTGGTTAATTAACCGATTGAGGCCAGGACTAGAGGTTCTGTCCCACACAAAGTCCCTCATAGAAGACAACAGCCCACCGAGTAGGGATAAGCGGTCACCGCTAGGGTCCATAGATCCCACGGGCCAGCGTCTGCGGGCACGGTTCCTTAGGCCACATCCAGCCAGGAGCGGACTCCTATGTTTCACACTAGGGAAGTCATACTCTAAGAGAACAGAGCCGGAGAAGGATAGAGACCACCAGCCGGGTGTGGGACCCTGAGTACATCCGGCCGTGGCACTGGCCACCACCACCTTGCTTTACCAGTGACTCATGTGTTATTTACCAACAGTGAGTACACCAACACCCCCTGTGGTCGTCATTCCCTCTGCATCTGCGCCATCGGGTCTCGGGGCCACCATCCCTGCCCACGGAGGGGTTAACAGCTTGCTGCATAACATCACCCCCGGGCGTCCCGCAACAGCAGCGGTGGTGTCCCACTTCACCACAAACCGTGGGTGGCGTCACGAACTTATAACGTACATATACGTCCCCAATCCACAACCCCTTTTAGTTGAAGTGACCGCGAGCCCCCCGGGTCCGGAGACCCTCGAGCCACCCACAGAAGGTCCGGATTCGAGCAGCGCCAGCTGCTGGCATGGGAGCAGCACATTAGCAAGAAGGCCATAGAGGAGGATATTGCAGTAGTTGAGGTGGGAGATAACGGGATGGAGGAAAAATGATTAATTCGGATTTGTCCACATTGATCTTTAGGAAGCGTGCTGAGAAGGCAAAAATTACTGATTGACACTCTGTTATTCTGGACAGCAGAGAGGTAAAATCTTGGCCAGAAAGGTAGATCTGAATGTCATCTGTGTATAGTTGATACTTGTACCCATGGGACTTTGAGTTGTCCCAGGCCAAAGGTATAGATGGAGAAAAATAAGGGTCCCAAGACAGTCTTGAGAGACACTGACAGAGAAAGGGTGGGATGCGGATGAAGTGTGGGAATGGGAGATGCTAAATTTGCATTTATAAAGGTATTAGGAGATCCATGAGAGGGCAAGGCCAAAGGAAGAGTGGATATCTAATAAGAGGGAGAGGTAGACTGTGTTGAAGGCAGAGGATAGGTTTAGATAGAGGAGTATAGAGAATTGTCTGTTCACCTTGGCAGAAAGCAAGTCATTAGTAATTTTGGTCAGGGCAGTTTCTGTGGAGTGATGGGGACAAAAAAACAGATTGTAGGCTGTCAAGAGGGAGGAAAGTTCAATGTGGACATGCTGTTCAAGGAGCTTGGGAGCAAAAGCGAGGAGCGATATGGGATGATAGCTGGATGTAGAGGTTTGGTCAAGGGATGGCTTCTTCAGGATAATGTGATTGTGACATGTTTGAAATTAGAAGGGAAGTTACTCAAAGTTAACGACAGATTGAAGAGATAGGTTACAGTGCCTAGATTGCAGTAGATTCCATCAGTATCTACTTGAAAGGAGTGGCAAAAAGTATGCTAAAGAACAAAAGTGTCTCAAAGTGGATTTCCCATAAAAATGATTAAAGCATTTTCCATTACTAATGTAATCCTTTTATTTGTCCTAACTATACCTCCTAACTAACATTTTCCTAATATACTTCTGCTACCTAATCTGCTACTGCAAGCTGATCTCTCTCTGGCTCTTATATTCCTATGTTAACATTCTGGCTTTGATCCTTCCAGTCTGGAGACTGGAACCAGACAGACTGAGCAGGTCACGTCACTGGTGTGAGTGGGACTACCTCTCTGTGAGTGACAGCAGTCTGGACATGGGTGCCCAACCATGTTTACAGTTGCTGGTCACGATGTAACCAGTGACTGTTGATTGTCTCCCGCGCTTTTGGTATTTGACCGGGCAACTTTCTAACGCTATTAAACTGCAGATTAACTCTAGATCTGCAGGTTACTAGCTTTAGCTAACATGACAGGTTCCCTTTAAGAGATTAAATCAGAAGTGGGGCAATCAAGAAATAATCTAACTGTATTCTCCACACTTCGTAGTGTTCATTTGTTGTGTAGGTGTCACGCTAGGTATGGGGAAGTACCCAAGCGAATGGCAAAAGGGAAGGGAAGATGGTGACCCCTGACCACATCTACTGCTGGTCCCTGGGGTTCCTCATCACCCTAGATAGGTTCAGCATGTATGCGCCGAGGCAGATACCTGACCCTAGGTATCCCTAGTGCTGGGCCCTTAATAGGGAACGGATTGGATGAGCTCTTCGTCAACCCCACTAAACAACTATAGAAGACACAAGGAGGACACACAGGAGGAAAAAGCATGAACTACTTATCCACAGATGACACAGAAGTTCTCAGCAACGATACCACAGAGAAGTACAAGCCATCTGTTTGCAACCACAGCTTGACTAAACTGAAAAATATCACCAGCACCAGTCCAAGGAAAGAAGGGGTATTGAAGCACCAAGAGAATGCTTATGATCATCAACTGTGTGGAGTCGAGCGCCTACTGGGTCCAAACGGGGAAAGATGAAAATCCAACAGGAACATTACAATGAATACTCACAGCAGGAACAATGGAAAGTCAGGGAGCATTTTGCCCAGCCAGACGCTGTGACCTTCTATGGCCAGAAACCACATGACTGTCACCCGTAATAGTAGGAGAGCTAGGGTTGAATTATAGGAAGGCAAAAAAAGACAAAATCTCAAAGGCTTCCACCACTTAGTTCTTGCCAAAGCTTCGAATGTAGAAATTCAGCATCTTGATTTGATCAAACCTATGCAAAATTTTGTTTTCTTGAGCAAAAAACAATCATAAAATATAAATAAATGTAGACTCGTTGAACACATCCAGCCTAAAAGTGAAAGCCAAACTCCAGCGTTCGTGATATTATAGTTAGTTTATTTTTTGTGCCAAGTTTTCTATTTTAACAGTCTCTAGGTAACCCCTGGTCCCTTGCCAGTCAAACAGTGGAAATCAAGTTACAGTAATGCCAGCATCTGGCGCCCACACAGTCAACACAGTCAATAGAACTTTTGGATTTTTTCTTTTTTTTTTTTTTTTGATAATTGGATATTTATATTTTTTGCCCTGGACAGGGTCGTCTATTCCGAGAACAAGGTCTAGCTTATTACAGCTGATAAAACAAACAACACGGTGTCGATTATACTCACAACTTCTAGACCGTACAGACATTTTCCTTTACAGGATTTTAGCGGTTTGCGTTCACATGTGCGTAGTCCAAGTCCCGGGAGCTGTTACATAGATTAGCTTTGAATTACATTATATTCTTACCTGAGGCATTTTTATTATTACAGTTCTGTGCTTTGCTATGCAGGTATGCTGACGTCGTTGTCACATTTATTCTCGCTGACGTCTCGTTTGCAGCTTCTAATTGGCTTGGTGAATGCGAGACGCTTATAATTAAATACAGGTTTGCTTATTTTATGCTAATGTGTCGAAAATGTTCCTAACTAGCGGACGAAGAATCAAACAAAGACATTGGAACGGCCATTTTTTTTGTCTACCAACAGAATAGACATGCATTCACCATAAGGAGAAGATAAGTAGTACCAGGGTAATGATTTCTAAAATTTTCCCTATGGAGACCAATGGAAATGTTTTCCTGTCACAGGAACCCCTAGCAGGAGCCGGTTTAATTAAGGGGGATCAAAACATACCTTAAATAAAAAGACAGGGGTGTAGCTATAAAATATAGATAGGTAGCCGGCACAAAGAGCCTTTTGCCATATAATAGAAGACCTCTACTATAAATTGCAAATTGTAAGGGGGAAAAATATTACAAATTTTGCAATGGGGTCAATAAACTTTAAATTACAGCTCTGTAAAAGTGTCAGTTCCATGTTGAAAAGGGTGTTAAGGCCCCGTCACACGCAGCGACATATCTAACGATATATTGCCGGGGTCATGGATTCTGTGAGGCACATCCGGCATCGTTAGCGACACCGTTGCGTGTGACACACACCAACGACTGTTAATGGTGGAAAATACTCACCAAATTGTTGACACGTCGTTCCTTTTTAAACAATCATTGGTTGTTGAGCACACAGGTTGTTCGTCGTTCCCGATGCAGCACACATCACTACGTGTGACACCTCGGTAACAATGAACTGCAGCTTACCTGCGGCTGCCAGCAATGCGGAAGGAAGGAGTTGGGTGGGATGTTACGTCCCTCTCATCTCCGCCCCTCCGCTTCTATTGGGCGGCCGCTTAGTGATGCAGCATGAACTGCCCCCTTAGAAAGGAGGCGGTTCACCGGCAACAGCAACGTCGATAGGCAGGTAAGTCCCGTGTGACGGCTCCGAATGATATTGTGCGCCACGGGCAGCGATTTGCCCGTGACGCACAAACGACGGGGGCGGGTGCTTTCACCAGCGATATTGCTACCTCTTCTTACACCCTATGTGGCACCTGCCCCCCAGTGGTTGTCCTGGTGACCAGGAAGTCCCATACTACTGGATGGCTAACTCTCCCTGCCCACCCCAGTTCACTCCGCCCTGTGGGGAAGGCACCTAACTGCATGTGTAATATGCCTGGTGTGAGCACCGGCAAACTACCTGTCATTTACCCCACATAGATACTGCTCCTTAACTCAATTGCAGTACCTTGTAGCGACCAGAGCCTCAAGGGCGATACAGACTCAACTATCCTTACAAAATGGCAGCATGTGCTCTTGACTGATGAGTCAAAATGTGAAATATTTGGCTGTAACAAAAGTTTGCTCACAAAACAGTTGGATATAAGTGTCTGCAGGAAACAGTGACACATGAAGGAGGATTCTTGTAAGTTTGGGGCTGCATTTCAGCAAATGGAGATTGGGATTTGGTCAGTATAATTGGTGTCCTCAATGCTGAGAAATACTGGAAGATACTTCTCCATTATGTACTATCATCAGTGAGGAGTCCGAACCAAACATTTCACCATCTTCAGCATAAAGAAGAACAAGGACTCCTCGAAGTGATGATATGGCCCCACAGAACCGTGACCTCAACGTTGAGTCTATGTGGGATTACATAAAAAGACAAGGATTTGTGCAAATCTCTATCCACCAAAGATCTGTGGTTAGTTCTCCAAAATGTTCTCCAAATCATCCTTTAGCAAACATTTTGTATTAATATTTCACATTTTTGGAACCTTCATTCCACGTTATCCAGCATTACACATTGGTTAGATCACTTCTTAGGGAGTTAAAAAAAAAAAAAAAAAAAGTTTAGGGACAACCTGATTGCTCTTGGAGGAAGAGAGCAGGATGTATAGAACAAAAAAACCCCATCAGTTCTTCTAGAAACAACACCACCCCGTCCATAAGTTGTAGGTGGTATAGCAGCACAGTTTCATTGAAGTAAAATGTGACTGAGCTGCAGTAACTCTCACAACCTATGATCAGAGGTGGCGCTGTTCAAGGTAATAAGTCACATTTTCTTAATTCTGCATAGGCCCTTTAAGGATATAGCTTTATTAATTATGGTTTGCATATAGAGTTGACACCTCTTTCAACACAAAAAAGTCAGGATTTATATTGATATCAGTTGTTGAGGTACATAGTGAAGAGGTTAATGTGCCACAGGGCAATGAAGGTGTGAATGGGTTAATTTATGCATCCCTGGTGGTCTAGGGTGGTGAAGATGTTCATTTGTGCATCCCTGCTAGTCTAGTGTGTTAAAGGTGTTAATTTAGGCAACTTAAAGGTACCGTCACACTAAGCAACATCGCTAGCAACATCGCTGCTGAGGCACAACTTGCTAGCGATGTTGCTTAGTGTGACATCCAGCAACAACCTGGCCCCTGCTGTGAGGTCGTTGGTTGTTGCTGAATGTCCTGGACCATTTTTTAGTTGTTGCTCTCCCGCTGTGAAGCGCACATCGCTGTGTGTGACAGCGACAGAGCAACAACTGAATGTGCAGTGAGCAGGGAGCCGGCTTCTGCGGACACTGGTAACCACGGTAAACATCGGGTAACCAAGACGCCCTTACCTTGGCTACCCGATATTTACCTTCGTTACCAGCGTCCGCCGCTCTCAGCTGCCAGTGCTGGCTCCCTGCTCCCTGCACACGTAGCTGGAGTACACATCGGGTAATTAACCTGATGTGTACTGTGGCTATGTGTGCAGGGAACAGGGAACCGGCACTGGCAGTGTGAGAGCGGCGGACGCTGGTAACGAAGGTAAATATCGGGTAACCAAGGGAAGGGCTTCTTGGTTACCTGATGTTTACCGTGGTTACCAGCGTCCGCAGAAGCCGGCTCCCTGCTGCCTGCACATGTAGCAGAGCATGTCGCGGGCGGTGGGGACGCGCTCACCACGCTCGGTCCGGAGCTTCTGCTGCTCGGTGGCTCGAGTGGTGGACCGGACCCGGGGACTCGAGCAGTGCTCCTCGCCCGTGAGTGAAAAGGAATGGTTTGGTTAGGGAGATTGTTTGTGACGCCACCCACGGGGCGTGGTAATGATGGCACCACCACTGCTGGTAACGGGGATCCCGGGAGAGATGGTAGGGTGCAGCTAGGATGTTGTCCCCTCCGTGGGTAGGGGGTTGGTGATGTAATGGGGAGGCCGGATGGCTGGGGTGCAGGGACTGTGCAGCGCGGTGCCGGACGGCACTGGTGTACTCACTCAGACAATCACTGACAGAGTCGTTGGTAAACCAAAACGGCCGGATGGACGGGTCCCGCAGCCGGCTGCAGTGTTGTTGTTGTGCTCTCCCCAGACGGCTGATGGTGGCTGTCTTTCCCTGCACCTTTTATAAATGACGCTCCAGCGATTCCTGCCAGGTTAGGTTGCTGGTGGGATCGCTGGAGCGTCGCTTAGTGTGACATCTCACCAGCGACCTCCTAGCAACTTACCAGCGATCCCTATCAGGTTGTATCGTTGTTGGGATCGCTGATAAGTTGTTTAGTGTGACTGGGCCTTTAGTGATCTACGATGGTGAAGGTGTTAATCTATACATCCCTGGCTGTCTAGGATGGAGAAGGTGTTAATGTATGCATTCCTGGTGGTCTATGGTAGTGAAAGTGGTAATCTATGTGTGACGCCCTGGACTAGCCAGGTTGTCACAGGTAGGCCCTTACACAAACACCATCCCCCCCCTTACAACAGCCAAACTACAAAACCCTTGTCACCTCCCTCCGGATTTGATGTTCACACCAGGGGGGCGGAGCCAGGCGGTTGGCTCCGCCCACCAAGGAGTTCACAGGCCCTGAGGCGGGAGAAACAGTGCAGTTCCCCGTGGGGAGCACAGGAGTAGTCTAATTTTGACAGTGAAGTGGAGTGGAGTGAAGTTCAAGGGCAGACCTGCGTCCAGGTCTGCCATAGTCTACACCATGTGTCTGGGTTGGAGCCCAGTCACCTCTGGCAAGGAGGCAGACGGTGGTGGCCGCCTGCAGGAGCTGGGATTACAGTCGCTGGAACCGTAGGGACCGGGGACGGGCGGTGGCCCGTCGGTACCGAACCAGGTAACCGATTGGAAACCAGAGCACCAGGAGGGGTACTCAGACCCAGTACGAGGCCCAGAAACAACTGGGCTGAGTCAAATCAACTGATTGAGGACTGGACTTTAGGCCCTTTCCCACCTAAGACCCGACTGAAGACAACAGCCCAACCATTAGGGTAAAGCCACCGCCCAGGCATAGAGACCCGACGGGCCAGCGAATGCGGGAAAAAAGGGCTCTCCCGGCACACACCAGGCTGGGGAGCGGACTACCGTTGCTCAGGGATAGGAGTCGTCATTTTTACACAAGTGAGGTGCAGGAGAAAGGCGGAAACCACCAACCTGAAAAGGGGAAAAGCGCAGCCGGCTGTGGGCACCGTTCACCATCTTGTTTGGTTTACCTGAGACTCCAGCGTGTTTGTATTAGTGAGTACAACAGTGCCTTCAGGCGCGGCACCGCACCGCACCGCGTCCACACGCCAGCATCATACATTCCCCCGCCTCAGCACCTCCCTCGGGCCCCCGGGACCATCACTCCCCCTACCCATGGAGGGGTCAACACCAAGCTGCGCAACACTGTCCCAGGGAGTCTAGTCAACAGCAGCGATTGTGTCCATCCATTCACCATAACCCGTGGGTGGCATCACGAACTCAAATCCCCTAGAAAAAAACGTGGCTCCAGCCGTGGACCTTCCCACCGAAGTCCCTAGCGCCAAGCCCCTTAAAGAGCGACGTGACTCCCGGGTCCGTGAGGAGCTCGAGCCACCCACCAACGAGCACGGATCCGAGCGGCTCGGCAGCCGGCTGAGCCCCGGGGCGGTACATATGCATCCCTATTTGTCTAGAGTGGTGGAGGTATTAATTCACACCCGCTTAGTGGTCTAGGGTGGTGAAGTTGTTAATCTATGCATCCCTGGTGGTATACGGTAGTATTGAACAACCCCAGAATTCTCTCTTTGCTATCATGTAATGCTCTCTGGGTCAGAAAAGCGCCCTCTGCTGGAGCTCACTGTAAGTTGAATGACAATTATCATTTGACAGATCAATACCTGCCTCAGTTTCGTGGTGTCTGTTTCTGTACAGATGGGTCACTTACCAGCCAGATGACGGCCCTCATTGTATACCTTGATACACCCAGTGGAACGTCTCATTATCACCTGAACCTCTATAGCGTCTTATAACCCCATGATTGATGATTTCGGTGCCATTCGAATGGCTGAATACGATACCAGGAGATGCAATATCTTCCATTATACAATATGTAAAATAACTGAAAATATAAATATTAACTATCCGGCCATGTAACAGATGTCCGTCCAGCTGCTGGGCCCATCGACATTTAGCTATTTTCCTTTCCTACTGATTTCCTAAGTAACATACTGTAATTTACGGCCGGTATATGAGATGTGTTGCCGGCAGACTGCTGAAGTATCTTTCTGGTAAATTAAATTGAAGTAAATTAGATCAATGTTAATTCCTAAGCCATGATGACAGCTCGGTGAAAAAAATAGAATTTAGCATGTGAAATGGGTTTTGCAGGTTCCAATGTGAACCTTTATACTGAGGAAAATACTCTCTGCTCCCATATTTCCAGCAAAAAAAAACTATTTCTGACAAATTTAAGAAGCCATAAAACAATTCCTAAATGATCCTTCACCATGACACCGTTAGTAGTCAGTAAATTATTTTTATGGGCCCATAGTTGTCATTTTTAAGCTTCGAGGGGTCAAGATCCAAGATCAATATGGAGGCCCATGTGTTGTGTAAGGGAGTCAGTAAAGCAAAAGATGTACTCAGGTGTCATCTTACAGTGTCTGCAAGAGAACCATGCCATCTGCTGGTCAGAAAGGACAAGCAGGAACTAAAAAGTGAAGTGTGTGTTTCCTCAAGAGAAGAGATTGAAAGAGAAGCCATGTGAGGTGACAGTTGTGGTGCAGTTATTAAAGGGAACCTGTCACCACTTTTGTGGCCTATAAGCTGCGGCTACCACCACTGGGCTCTTATATACAGCATTCTAACATGCTGTATATAAGAGCCGAGGCCGGGGGTATAACATAAAAAACACTTTATAATACTTACCTAACGGTTGCGTGCTGAGCCTTATGGGCGTCTCCATTGCCGGTGCTGGCGCCTCCCCTTTTGGCTATCTTCATCCTCTTTCTGAAGCCTGTGTGCATGACACGGCTACGTCATACACACTCGCCGGTCCTGTGCAGGTGCACTACAATACTTTGATCTGCCCTTCTCAGGGCAGATAAAAGTGCATCTGCTCAGGACCTGAATGCTGGCGAGTGTGTTTGACGTCGGACCCGTCATGCACCGCGGCTAGAGAAGGAGGACAAAGATGGACAAAAGAGGCGGCACCGGGACTGGACAACGGAGATGCCCATGAGGCCCACCGCGCGACTGTTAGGTAAGTATTATAAAGTGTTTTTTATGTTAAACCCCCGGCCTGGGCTCTTTTATACAGCATTCTAACATGCTGTATATAAGAGCCCGGTGGTGGTGGACGCAGCTTATAGGCCAAAAAAGTGGTGACAGGTTCCCTTTAATTATAAAATGAAGTTGGCACCAGAACCTGTAGCAGGAAGGTCGTGTAAGAAGCAAGGTGGGCTTACAGCCACTATTGATAGAAGAGACTGCAGACCATCTATTTACAGGGAAAAAAAAACATCTTACCCAATCCAGGAGAAGACCCCATGATACCAGATCCTGAGGAAGATCCTGCAGAAGAGTCCTGTGATACCTGATCAAGTAGACCCCCGTAATACCCAGTACTTGTGAAGATCCCAGTGATACTTGATCCTGGAAAAGTCCCTCATGATACCAGATCCCAGGAAAACCCCTGTGCGCTGGGCCGTTGCTTCTGCCTAGACGTACAGTACTGAAAAATATCTTTTATAAAATCTCCCGTCATGTATGTAAATTGTCTGGTCCGGTCTGATGGGCATCCTAATCTGCGCCTCCTGTCTCTCCTTTTGCTCTGCTCCTGTGCTGATTGACGTGGATGGCACCTCAGACACCATTCAAGTAGGCGGGTAAAATCTCGATATTTCCAGCACGCGCAGGTGCACTTCACTCTGCCCTGTTGGGGGGTAGAGCAAGAAACATAGGTGCGCCTGTGTGAACCGGAGAGTTCTCTGCACAGGCGCTAGATTTTGCCTAGCGCTGTGGATGATGTCACCTTTTGTGTTTTGGTACTTTCTAAGAGACCCAATTGATTCACGGAATGAGAGCACCGCAGTGTTGTCTTAGTTGATACCTCCTTAACCCCTTCCCAACTAGGCAATTTTTCCATTATTGCGCTTTAGTTTTTATCTCCCCTTATTCCAAGAGCCATAACTTTTTTATTTTTCCATTGGCAATTGTTTTTTTTATTTTTTTTATTTTCTTGCGTTCATTTTACAGTAAAATATGCACTATGATTATCCAAGTCAGCATAATAACGCATATACGAATCATGCATAGTTTTTGTTTTAAGTGGTAAAGAAAAAAATCAAAAATTTGTAAAAAAAAAATAATAAAAAAAAATGTTCTCTTGTGTCACTTCTTTCCGAGAGCTGTACATGTTTCAGTTTTCAGGATATGGAGCTGTGTAAGGATTGTGTTTTCAACTCGGAACCAATGTTTTTTTTTTTTATATATCATTTTGGGATGATACGATATATTGATCGCCTGTTACTACACTTTTTTGTATAATTGTGGCAGTGAAAAATCTGCAGTTCTGCGGTTTTGATCTTATTTTATTGTTACACCATTTATTGCTCGGATTTATTTTAGATTTTGATAGATCAGACTCTTACGAACTTAGCAATACCAAATATGTGTGATTTTTTTTCTTTATTTTTAATGGGGAAAAAGGGGGGAGATTTAACTTTTTATACTTTTTAAATCTTTTTCATATTTTTTACTTTGCACGCTGTTTGATAGTCCCTTTAGCAGAGTTGAACCTATGATCATCCAGTCACTTGTGCTATACACAGCAGTGCAAGAGCACTGCTATTTACAGTGAAAATCACGGTCTCCTATGAACACCAGCTTGATGCTGGCTTTCAAATGAAAGCTCTCAGTCATGTCATGTCATGTCAGGCACGGGGGTCTCCGGCAGACCTCTTTTTGTCATGGCAACCCATCAGCACTCTGCTGTCATGTAACGGGCGCCCCTATGGGCGCATAGAATGCCGTGCCCCCTCCCTCGGCAGTGTGTGTTTAATCCTGCTGTCAGAGATTGACAGCAGCATTTAACAGGTAATGACTGTTAAGACAGTTAAGACTGTTAAGACATCTGTTGAGATAGATGATGAATGAATAATTCAGCCATCATCTACCAAGAAAGATGCAGGCTCAACTTTCAAGCCCACATCAAAGTCAAGGAGCCGTCATACGACGTGCCAGTATATTATATGTGGGTAATGGGTTAAAAGTGCTCCCTGATTGTTAGTAATTTTTTGTGTTGGAAAGACTACAGTATTGGGATACGTTCACATGAGTGTATGAATCGGACAAGTGCAATGCGAGAAAATCTCGCATTGCACTCGGACCAATGTCAGTCAGTGAGGAAGAAGAGATGGTCAACTTTTTTCTCATCCAGATGCTGGATGAGAAAAAAGTCGCAGTATGCTGTGATTGTCAGCGAGAGCAGTGTCACTCACACCCATACAAGTCTTGGGGTGTGTAGCGCCCCTGAAGCCCTCAGGGTGCTACAAGGTTCTGCATCCCCACAAGGATGCGAGGCCTACCCCCTTAGGGACCCGGAGATCAAGTGCCAGTAACACCAAAAACCCAGGTAAACCCAGTTTTCCCCAACAATCCCCCATACAATGCTACATAGTTAGGTTCGGACCAATGGATGGCCACCTAGAGGTGGAGCTAGTCCAGTCCACTAGTTTACCAGGTGCAGAGGGGCGGACTGTGGAGGGTAGTGAGTCGAGCTGTGAGGAAGTGTGAGGACAGAGCAGTCAGAACAGTGTGAGACTGTAGCAGGAGAGGAGTGAAGTGGAAGCGAAGAGACGTCCTGACTTGGGTTAACGGTGACCTGGTACCCAGGAGAGTGGTTGCCGGTGGAGTATGGTGGAGTGCTCCTGGAACTACGCACCAACGAGGTACAGGACCCTAGGACAGGAAAGAGCTCCAAGCCGAACTGTTAACACCTGAACAGCGAGGGAACCATCAAGTGTAATGTTTTAGGTGCTGTAAGTGTGTTAACAATGTGTATTAGTTAGATATAGCAGAGTGGACAATGTTAAGTAGAATGTAGTGTGAGGTAAAGGTTTAGGCTGTAATTTATAAGAAGTAATGTAAAGCATATGAATGCCATGTAGATAGATTTTATTAGTAATAGAAACAGGCTAGGGCCATACTAGCGGATGGCATGCGATGCGTGAGCATCAGATGCAATATACTAATGACCCTCGGCAGAGTCTCATTGTACTGTGATCCAATCCTGCGATCGGATCATGGCTGCGGAGGAGAGGGAGGGATTAATCTACTCATCTTCTCCATTATCAGCTGATGTGCAGATCGCACTACACTTCGTTGCCATCCGAGTGTAGTCTGATGTTTCACTCACACCCATAGACTTGTATGGGTGCATGTGAATACAGATCGAATTACACCCACAGCATGCGGCAATTGTTTTCTCGTTCTGATTAGGACTGAGAAAAAAACATTGCAGATGGGAACGACCCCATAGAGTGACATACGTCCGTGTGGAATGCGATATTTATGCCCATTCCACCCCGTTTTACTTGCCGTGTGTCCTAGCCCTTAAAGTCAAGTTCAGCTCACTGGGGGATGGAAATAGTCCTTAGGAGAGAGTCACTTGCTGGTTACAGAGAGAGCTGAGGTACCAATTCTGCAGATGGGTTAGAGGAGTAAAGACGTGATATGGTGTCAGGAGCCAGTCAGGGAACCCTAAGGTAACCTCTTAAAGGTCCGGAGCCTACGGCTCACCCCAGCGAACTCAGGGAAGTCGTGTGACTAGACAGCCATCAGGGCCCAGAAGTGGACAGTGGTGATGAGAAGCAGGGGGGAACGGAGACAGGTGCCCGGCAGCTTGATACCAAGATACCGGTAATAGGTCAAGTGAGAGAAACTGAAAAACACAGTAACAGCCGAACCATCATGACCATGTCTGTCATAGCGTGGAAAGAAGAAACTGTTCAAGTTTTGGTTTGCCATTGTCACATGTTTATCTACTGTGTTTACGATGGGGACCGGCTGTGGGGGGATGGACACCAACCCGAAAAAGTAGTAAATGTCTCACACCTCGCCTGAAGTCATACACACACGCTGACTCTCTCTGGCGAAGGAGTGCGGAGCCCCCACGGGCCGGTGTTCCTACCATCCTTCATATGTATACAGGTTTATATTTTCTTACTGGCACTAATCGGATCACATTACCAAGTTGCCGCTTGCTGTCAAAGCTCAAGGAATCAGGTTGCTTCTTTGTATACAAATTTTCTTAGGCAATATCCTATAATTATATTTAGATCTTAAACTCATATTTTACCATTTTTGCCTGAACACACAGGAGAAAGCAGCTTGAGTTAAAAAGAAATTATTTTTGAATGTTTGTTTTGATTAAATCCTCCCTACAATTTATACAAAATGATTTTAGAAATAGCGGGAGCCGACCCCGTGCTTTTATCTACCACGCTGGAGATAAACCGTCTCGGGAAGAACCGTTCACATCTGCAACTGGCATTATTGTTACTGAAATGCAAAAATCTCTTATTGTCTATGATCTTAAGGGTATTCTTTTGGGAAAACAAACATATTTCCAGAAGGAGATGGCTGTTATATTTTCTCAGTAGTGCAGCCTCCAATCTTAGGCCTGTAAAGGGAAATGATCATATTGTAGTGTATGATAAGTAAGATGCACATATAAGCGGTAATGTTTCATTTTATTTTCTTTCTGGTAAGATTTCCTCTATATTAACTGCAGTCCAGCTGCTTCTCCTCCAAGTAATGAAAGGTACTGTTATATGGCTGCCATTCATACTGGACTATGACTACAATATCTAAAATCAGTCAAAGATTAGGTAGAAAAGATGAGAACAAAATGGTCTCATCCCCCCCTCCGGTAGACCTAAGCTAAGCTGTCTGCATTCAATTTAACAGGGCAAAGAACTAAATATATTTAACCACTGAGCTGATCTATCTAATTACATGAGGATAGTGTCATGTGATGTTCGGCTCTGCACATATTTGATGGCACGGCGTCGTCGGACTCTGTTCACACTACAATGTCGGACAAGCAACCTGATGCTTCAGAGTTGTTCAGCCAGAGCCGGGCATTACAGATTAGTGAGCAGGAACTAGGAGCTCAGGTTGCTGATTGCCACGTGCAGCTGTCTCCTTCCTATTTAAGATACTGATTTCTTCCAGTATGATAATAGCGTCAGAGATTCCAGTGTTAGTGGTGATCCTGTTTATGGTGATCTGTAGTTGCGATTTTGAGTGGTGTAGAAGTTCCCCTGTACACATTTTGTCTCTCCTTTGTGTTTGAGTGCAGTGTGTACGAGTTTTCGTTCTCCCTTGTCTGTGTTGTTTCTATGGGGTTTTGATTCTGGGTTTCCAGCCCGCCTCAAAGGTGTGGGAGAGGGGTAGTAAGATGAGGGTTCAGCCTGGAGTCAAGGTCACGCTGGGGCTCATCAACGGATGAGCATAGGTTAACCATAGGGCGACCCATCAATGGACTCGTGCTGCCTGCTATGCTACGGGATGGGGAACATAACCTCCCCCAGGACTCGGGTCCCTGTGTAGCTTCAAGTCGCAGGGACTCACACAACAGAGCACAGGGAGGAAGGACTCACAAATAGTGATGAGCGAGTATGCTTGTTACTACTCGGTACTCGCACGAGTATCACTGTACTCGGGCTACTCGGCGGGTACCGAGTAATTTCGTGATACTCGTGCTTTACTCGTGGTCTTCATTTCTGCATGTTGGCGCTCTTTTGAGAGCCAGCCCTCATGCAGGGATTGGCTGGCAGACCACTGCAATGCCACAGCCCTGTTAGTTGTGGAATTGCAGTGATTGGCCGGCCTGCACAGCGTGACCGAGCCTTTATACCGGCCGGCGCGCTGTGCTCTGTACACAGCCATCTCATATTCCCTGCTTTCCACGCCCACAGGCGCCTATGATTGGTTGCAGTGAGACACGCCCCCACGCTGAGTGACAGGTGTCACACTGCACCCAATCACAGCAGCCGGTGGGCGTGTCTATACTGTGCAGTAAAATAAATAAATAAATAATTAAAAAAACCGGCGTGCGGTCCCCCCAATTTTAATACCAGCCAGATAAAGCCATACGGCTGAAGGCTGGTATTCTCAGGATGGGGAGCTCCACGTTATGGGGAGCCCCCCACCCTAACAATAACAGTCAGCAGCCGCCCAGAATTGCCGCATACATTATATGCGACAGTTCTGGGACTGTACCCGGCTCTTCCCGATTTACCCTGGTGCGTTGGCAAATCGGGGTAATAAGGAGTTATTGGCAGCCCATAGCTGCCAATAAGTCCTAGATTAATCATGTCAGGCGTCTATGAGACACCCTCCATGATTAATCTGTAAATTACAGTAAATAAACACACACACCCGAAAAATCCTTTATTAGAAATAAAAAACAATAACAAAGTCCCTCATCACCAATTTATTACCCACAACAAAACCCTCCATGTCCGGTGTAATCCACGGTCCTCCAGCGTCGCGTCCAGCTCTGCTGCATGCAGGTGACAGGAGCTGCAGAATACACCGCCGCTCCGGTCACCTCCACGCAGCTAATGAGGTGAGTATAGCGATCAGCTGAGCTGTCACTGAGGTTACCTGGATCCAGCGGTGGATGCAGCGGTGGCCGCGGGTAACCTCAGTGACAGCAGCTGATCGCGCTACTTACCGCCGCTCCGGTCAGCTTCACACAGCAACTGAGGTGAGAAGCGCGATCAGCTGCTGTCAGTCAGGTAACTCGCGGCCACCGCTGGATCCAGCGGTGGCCGCGATTAACCTCAGTGACAGCAGCTGATCGCTATACTCTCCTCAGTTGGTGCATGGAGCTGACCGGAGCGGCGGTGAGTAGTGCGATCAGCTGCTGTCACTGAGGTTACCCGCGGCCACCGCTGGATCCAGGTAACCTCAGTGACAGCTCAGCTGATCGCTATACTCACCTCATTAGCTGCGTGGAGGTGACCGGAGCGGCGGTGTATTCTGCAGCTCCTGTCACCTGCATGCAGCAGAGCTGGATGCGACGCTGGAGGACCGTGGATTACACCGGACATGGAGGGTTTGTCGGGGTTAATAAATTGGTAATGAGGGACTTTGTTATTGTTTTTTATTTCTAATAAAGGATTTTTCGTGTGTGTGTGTTTTTTAACTGTAATTTACAGATTAATCATGGAGGGTGTCTCATAGACGCCTGACATGATTAATCTAGGACTTATTGGCAGCTATGGGCTGCCAATAACTCCTTATTACCCCGATTTGCCAACGCACCAGGGTAAATCGGGAAGAGCCGGGTACAGCCCCAGAACTGTCGCATATAATGTATGCGGCAATTCTGGGCGGCTGTTGGCTGTTATTGTTAGGGTGGGGGGCTCCCCATAACGTGGCGCTCCCCATCCTGAGAATACCAGCCTTCAGCCGTATGGCTTTATCTGGCTGGTATTAAAATTGGGGGGGACCGCACGCCGTTTTTTTTAATTATTTAATTATTTATTTCACTGCACAGTATACACACACACCGGCTGCTGTGATTGGGTGCAGTGTGACACCTGTCACTCAGAGTGGGGGCGTGTCTCACTGCAACCAATCATAGGCGCCGAAAAGCAGGAAAGCAGAGAATACGAGATTGATTAATGACCGGCCGGCTTTTTCAAAAGAAGAAAAGCCGCAGGAGCAGTGTGAATGCCGTGCAGTGCCGCAGCAGTGATCGGCGAACGGTGAGTAAGAGAGAGGGGGGAGAATGACCGACAGACTGTGAGAGGGGGACAGACAAGACAGAGAGAGACCGACAGAGCGAGACCGACCGACGGGAGATAGAATGAAAAAAAAAATGACCGACATCGCTAGTAAAAAGCACAAAACGTGCGTTTTGGACATCGGAGTGCCACACAATGTTTATGTAAAATCTTTCATGTATTAATCTCAAAAAGTAACATACACCAGCTCTATCTCACTATTGGGTATGTGCCCTTAACATTTCCGCCATGAAAATTCATTTTGGGGTCATTTTGCAAGGTTTTCTGGTGAGTCCGTAAAAATGGCGTAAAACTCGGACAAAATTGTTCACAGCTGTGACTTTTGAGTGATAAATGCTTCAAGGGGTCTTCCCCATGCTGATGCCATGTCATTTGAGCACTCTTCTGAGACTTTTGTGACAGTTTTAGGGTTTCTCCATGCTGCCGGGGGGTCATTTCACAAAAATACTCGGGTCTCCCATAGGATAACATTGGGCTCGTTGCTCGGGCCGAGTACACGAGTATCTTGGGAGGCTCGGCCCGAGCCTCGAGCACCCGAGCTTTTTAGTACTCGCTCATCACTACAAAGTATCCCACCGGCACTAGCCCCCGAACTATCCGGGATCGTCTGGAGCCCATCACAATGTAGACTGGCAGTCCAATGGCAGTAGCAACTCAGGGAGTAAACACCTTGAACTGCAGCCACTGTGTCGTCTGATCCTTCCCACGCCCCGCACTTCCTCCCTGGGGCCTAGTTCTGCCTGTGGAGAGCTGCAACATCTGAGCTGCCTTACCATCCGCCCTAGAAGAGAGAGACTTTGTGCATACCACAGGTGGGGTCACGAAAGACAACTACTCCCATCATTATCATCATCTCCTACCCTCATTTGGTTGACACTGCGTGATCACGGAGCTGAGCCAGGCCACTGTGACAACCCAAAACCCCAAACCGGCCCGGTGATGAGTAATTCCCAAGACCCAGCAGGCGCGTCACACATAATACTGTATTGACACAATTTCACTATTTTATGCTCAGTTGGTTCTTGTAGGTTTCCTGCAAACTTCTCAGTACCGTTAATATTCATTGTAATAGTTTTTTTTATTAATTATTTTTTTTTTGTATTTAAACATTCAGTGGAGACAGAGATTATCGAGCACAAAGGTCTTGTCAATCATGGCAACCTTACAGCACTGCCTGTAATTTATTGTACATTTTTATATTATTACCATTATTGTGTATGCAAAACACATGATCAACGCCATTGAAAGTAGAAATACGATTAAAAGGAAAATTAAGGCCGATGGCTTCCTACAATGACTGTGTATAAGTCATTAGCGTAATTATGGAAAAAAATAATCATTGAAGTTCTTATGGGCTCTTTTGTTAATGTTTTCATATAATACCTTTAAGAGCTCCCAGGATCCTTTTCTCCGGCTTCTTTTGTAGAAATAAACTAAAAATAATTACTGCTCCATTGGAACAAAGGAGATGGTCATGGTTCATAAAATTCATCTTGTTGTTTCAGAGGGTTTCTTGCTAACTATAATAAAGACAGCCCTGGTTGTAATAGAATAAAGGTCACCTTTTACACAAGACGTTATTATGTACTTAGCTCCATACACTGTAAATGGATCAACAAATGTGAATTCAGATCAGACACATGGATAAGAGCACAGAAGTGAATGGTAAACAGAGGGCGATATTGACCATAATGTCCCCCACCTGCTATGACAATGAGTAAAAACTTTCATTTTAGTTGCATTAACTTATGACTTGCAAGGAATCCTCCACCGAATGCCTGTATAAATTCTTAGAATCTGTATAATCTCTTACAAAGCTTTACACTTGATCTCCAACCACTTAGCATCCTTGACAGCTCCTCAGTGTCCCTCCTCACTGCTGAGATCACACACTGCTCAGTACAAGCTGCAGCTGTCAGTCAGGCTGGATAGACTGAGGCTGTGTCACACAGAGTTTTGCACAAACTTCGCCGACTGTTATGGCGATATTGGACTCTGTTCAGATTGCGGATTCTGAAGCTCTGCCAAGTGGTTTATCTGGGGTCTGGTATTAACACAGGCAGACTCTGGCATCAATCTGCTGTGTGTGTGCTGATTCATAGGCAGGTTAGCAAAAGTTAATCTTTGCTGGTCTGCTTGATCCTTTGCTCACGTGTTATGAAGAGGCCTATCACATCTGCTCCCCTTCTATTTATGCTGGTTGAAACCTTCCACCCATGCCAGCTATAGTTTATTCTAGGCTGGTCTATGAGGTGTGGTGTCGACTTACTAGTGGAAGCTGTGCTGTTTGCTTGCTGCGGTTCTGGAGTTTACACCTGTTGTCTTTTAGCTTTCTTCCAGCTCTTGCTTATCCTCCTGAATCTCTTATTGTCTTATCCTGTGTGTCTGCGTGCTGTGTGACAGAGTTTTTGTTTTCCTTTGTCTGTATTTATCTGTGGGTTGCATCACACTGTTGTCCCGTCCCTCCCTGTTGACCCGATGGCCCTTGAGGTCCCTTCCAAATCTACCATTCTATGATTCTATAAAGAGTGAGCCCTACATATTTTTTGGAAGCACAAGGAACCTCCGCTCTGAATTGCGAACAACAGTGCTTACCATTTGTGTCCAAGTCCAGATATTCAAGACACAAGGGTGTTATTCTGAAGATGACACTGTAGGAGAGAAATGGATGAATAAATATGGCTGTATGTACAACACCATGGAGAGGCTGCTGCTCATTGTTGAAAACATGGATCAGTTTCGATATCCAATTAGACTGTGAAAATGGCTTAGCGGATGCATTTATCTCACTATACATACCACTTTTTGCAAAAGAAAATTAGATTATGAATGAATTTTGCACAAAAGAAAAAATTTTTTTTTTTTGTCTTTTTATGACTTTTGCATATTCCTTATTGGTCGTATAATCCTTCGAAATCTTGCTCGTTAGTCTTCAACTGCACCAAAATAAAAATCCACCATAAACTTTTCTCCAATCAGGAACTGGAGTCAGATGCACCAACAAAAAGCAACATTTTAAAAAGTCACAATTCATGAATTTGTCTAACAACAACTGGATAAGAAAAGTCTACGAGGAAAAACAAAAAAAAAGATAAAAAAGACAACTTAAAAATGGCGCACATCTTTTAGAGTCTAAGGCCCTGTGCGCACTTGCTGGTTTTTGCCGCAGATTTCCTGCGGTTTTGCTGCATGTTTTGCTGCATGTTATGTTCATAACATCTCTGCAGTGAATCACCAGCAAAACCTATGGGAAAAAAAAATGCTGTGCGCACTATGCGGATTTTGACAGCTGCATGTTTTGCTGCGGGATTCCCGCAGCAAAAACAATTGCATGTCACTTCTTTTCCGCAGGTCGCTGCGGCATTTCACTCCATTGACTGCAATGTAATCGTAAAATCCCGCAGGGAATAACGCAGGCAGCAAATTCTGTGCGGTTCATTGCGTTTTCCTGCGTTATTCCCTCCGGTATTTCGCGGTTTACCTGCGGTAATGTACATCGCTGCCTGCGGTTTGCAGGGAAGTGATGTCATTATGACAGGAAGAGAAAGCGGAGCAGAGAGTAAACATACACACAGATCACAGATGCACACAGACACATACATATAGAATACACATAGAAATCAAACGGACATAAAGAAAAAAAAACACGTGGGCTCTGCTGTATTTTTACCTTCCAGCCGCGGTAAGCACACAGCGGCGGCCCGGTATTCTCAGGCTGGGGAGGGTGAGGGCAGGGTTAATGTCCCCCTCCCTCCCGCAGCCGAGAATATCAGCCCGCAGCTGCCCCGGGACTGTCGCATCCATTATGCGGCAGTACCGGAGTGTCCCGGCTGTTCCTGTTGCCGTGATGCGGTGGTAGACAGGGTAATAAGGAGTTAATGGCGGCGGATCGCCGCCACTAAGTCCAGGATTTATCATGGCAGCGTCTATGAGACAGCTGACATGATCAACCCGTAAGTAAAGTGAAAAAACACACACACCAAAAAATCCTTTATTTTAAATAAAACACAAATAAGCCACCTCGTTCACCCTTTTATTAACCCTCCCGAAACACACAGCTCCGGCGGTAATCCACGTCCTGCGATGCTTGCATCCAGCCGCGACTGACACACAGCGCTGTATGCAGCCTCGCAACGAGACAGCAAAAGTAACCACAGGGCATTTCCCACGGCCGGTAATGTGAACAACACATTACCGCTCGGGAGAAATGCAGCGATCTATCCTCTATTTGTCTATTTATCTGTCTATCTACTATCTATCTCAGAAGGAAATTATTATTATTTTTTTTTTTTTCAATGTGCTTTATTGCATTGAATGCAATAAAACACATGTACCAACCCGCACACGGCAAAACCGCGGCAATACCGCGAACAATACCGCGGTAAAACCACAGCAAACCGCGGCGAAACCGCATGCGGTTTTCGGGTGCGGTTTGCCGTGGTTTTTTACCGCGGGTGCAGTAATCTTTCAGACCCTGCGGAATTTTCTTAAGAAAATTCCGTTTTCCAGTGCGGACAGGGCCTTAGGCATCAATACTAAAGACAAAAAAGAAGAGCAAATTACTCCAGAAAAGTGAAGCAACATCAATGTCAGAGCCTTAAGGCCCCGTTACACGCAGCGTGATCGCTAACGAGATGTCGCTGGGGTCACGGAATTCGTGACGCACATCTGGTCTCGTTAGCAATGTTGTTGCGTGTGACACGTACGAGCGACCGCTAACGATCCAAAATACTCACCACATTGTTGATTGTTGACACGTCGTTAATTTTCAAAATATCGTTGCCCGTTCTGGACGCAGGTTGTTTGTCGTTCCTGAGGCAGCACACATCGCCACATGTGACACCCTGGGAACAACGAACAACAGCGTTCCTGCGTCCTCCGGCAACGAGGTGGGCATGACTTTCATGGGGCTGCTCTCCGCCCCTCCGATTCTATTGGGCGGCCGCTTAGTGATGCCGCTGTGACGCCGAACGAACTGCCCCCTTAGAAAGGAGGCGGTTCGCCGGCCACAGCTACATCGCTAGGCAGGTAAGTATGTATGACGGGGACTAATGATATTGTGCGCCACGGGCAGCGATTTGCCCATGACGCACAACCGACGGGGGCGGGTGCTTTCACCAGCGACATCGCTAGCGATGTCGCTGCGTGTAAAGCCCCCTTTAGTGTGGCACGGTTTGCAGCAGGACCTGCTCGTCCTTCAGGCATATACAGTACATCAAATCTGTATATACCTCATGCAGGTGGTTGATGAAGTGACCAAATAGGAAACTAGGAAATAAAATAAGCACAAAACAAATATTTAAGCAGAAATAACTTTTAATTATTTCCTCAGTTTTGTTTGCACAAAACCTAAAGTTAATTTGAATATACAAACAATGTCTTAAAATAAAAAGAGAGAAAGAAAATGTAATAAATGATATAAGGTCTAGAGGGTTAGGTGAAGCCATGATTATGCACCACCAACGTGAACCCTTTATGGTTCTGTTAAGAAGACCACTTTTGTGGTGAATAAGTAAGTTCGGCTGCTGAGTCTTGTTCCTGTTGTTCAGAGTTTACAATTATATAACGTGTCCAGTTCTTCACTTTTGCACAATAATACATTAAGCACTTTGTGATCTTCAATTTAGGATTTGGAGATTCGATTTACTTTTCACATGTTTGAGGATACAAGAGAATTAATATTATGCTTTGTTTATATAATGTCATCATATTCCAACCATGGTGCTTTACAGATATCATCACTGTCCACTTTAGGAATCACAATCTAGATTCATTATCAATATTGTTGTAGGGTGGAAGGAAACTGTAGAACCTGGATGAAATCCACACAAACCTGGAAAGACCATACAAACTCCTTGGAGATGTTGACTTTGGTGGAATTTGAACCTAGGCAGGACGCCAGCTCTGTAAAGTAACAGCACTAACCACTGAGTCACTGTTCTGCCGTGATCTCCTTGGATCTTAGGTGAATTGTCATGTTGTCATTATTCGGCATCCAACCACCGATGAACACAGAATGTTCTAGAACCTGGTGATTAGCTCAGGATATTACACACCAGTCCGCATTAACCTAACTATCTACAGTTAATGAACACAAGATGTAAAATATCTTCCGTCTAAGATAACAAATCAGGTGAGATCTATGATCGGAATAAGAATCTTGGACATATTGAGTGACTATTGATGCATCATAAGAAAGTACTCACAGTCAGCCCTACTGCATTACTGAACAAGTATCTATAATGCCATATCATCAATTACAAGATTGCTTAAAGACATGGATCATCCATCCTGTCTACAGATGATACCTGTGTTAGCAATGGTTCTAATCTGGATACCAGGTAGAGCTGGTAGAAATCGATCCACATGTCCCACTGGACGGAAACAGGAGTACTGAATCTTTCCTTTTTGATGGCATCCCCAGGTCTATTTTTCATTAACTGGTTTGTGATCATTTGTGCATCACCCCACAACTATGGCATCGCACCAGGCCACCTAATGTAAAGAAGAGCCACAGATGCTGGCATGTAAGAAGTGTCTTTCCCACTCCTGTGTAGTGGCCAGAGACCACGGACATGGCCAGTGGTATGGAACGTATGAATAGATTCCCACCTATTCTAGAAATACTGTAGGTAGAGGTGAGACAAAAAATCGGAAGAGTCAGGAATCTAGCCAAGTTGAAACTAGTAGAAACAATCCAAAAATATAAATACAGGATGATAGGTTCCTTTATAATCTGTCTCCAAACTAATCTTCTAACACCTTCCTGCATGTAATCTCTGGTCTTCCCAAGGTCTGCTTCTCTACTGCATCCTGGTCAGTTCTTCAACCATCCATCTCCAAGATTTATTTCGAGCACCCTCCAACCTCTGTAATTTGGTGCCTCAACATGTCTGAATGTCTTCTACAATTGAAACTTTCAAACACAACCGGAAAGCTTATCTTCAGAAAAGCCTGCAGCCTTCAATCACCCGGCAGGCACCTCACTACCACTGAAGGTGGTTCAACCTTGCAACCTGCTGTCTCCTTCCTCTATACCCTGTAGATTGTAAACCCATAAAGGCAGGTTCCTCAACCCCTCTGTAGTACTCTGCCACTATTAGTTTGTTCATTGTCAAGTCATATATGTGTGTGTGTGAATATAAATAAATATATATATATATATGCATACCCTGTTCACATGGTCAGCACTATGGAATTAATGGTATTTTAAAAATAGTAAGTATCCTGGGTTGGCAGGTTTGTCTTTTAAGAGGCAGATAATGCACGTTTTTACTAGGAGCAGTACCAAAGATCCTAGCAGAAAAAGCAGGGACAGCCATCAGACCGAACCGCTCCCTAGGTGAGCATTATAAAAGTGTTTTTTAGATTATACAGCGTGGCCTGGGCTCTTATATACAGTATTCTGGAATGCCATATATAAGAGCTCACTGGTGGTGGCCACAGCTTATAGGGGCCAAATCTGGTGACAGGTTCCCTTTAATCTGTAGGTCCTCTGTAGCCAGTATGTGCAGTGATGACATATCTGGTAGTACACATGCACAGGTTCTGCATAGATGTAAATGAAACTGGGTATCAAAAATACAATCTCTTTAGCAACTTTTTGAATAAATAAATGAATAAATAAATGGACAAACAATTTATTTGATGAGCTTGGCCATAGTTGTGCACCGCGTCTCTCCATGGCTGCCTTCCATGGGCACAACTTCGCTGGGAATGTACATTGTGCCGATATCACAGAACGCCATGTAAGGCCTTGTGCGACTTTCGCTGTATAAATATCCGCTCTCGGCAGTAGATCAGCCCCGAGCCGCGCAGGTTTTATCCCTTTTAGGCTTTTGAACATCAGGTCACTCTGAAAGACAGAGCGCTGGCAGGTTCAATAAATATTTGTAGTGAAAAATTCTAGATTGACTGGCAATTTACTTTCATCCTTAGTAATTATGTAAGTATGAAATTTGAGTTCAATTATCCGCCGTTCCTACATCCCTTTTCAGCTATAAACAGCTCCATAATTTTACTTTTGTATGTCAGAAGAGAATTTCTAAACCGTGGATTATAGGAAAGTAAATTTTTCCACATCTCGCTGCATATTATGTTCCTTGTGCAGATCATTCCTAGGCACACAACAGCTTTTATTTCCGTTATTACCTTTTCTGTTTTTTGTTTTATGCTTTTTTAATATCTTGGAAATATTTGAGCCATGTTTTCTGAATGCCCTTTCTGTTCTTTTATATATTTTTATATTAATAGAATAAGTATAATAATTATTAGTTTATCTGATTTTAAGTTTAGATTTTCTTTTTACATATTTATGTCATAGTCAAATTAATATTACCTGCATAGAAGTATTTTGGAATTGTTGCATCTCTGGACCTGTAAAATCATGTTTTATAAAACCCTCAAAGCTTAGGCTGGACTGACGAGCATTGTCATTCCATTGGATCACTAGAGACTGAATCATTGGACACACATCTGACTGGCAGGGCTCAAACACCATCCATAACCTTTATTGAGCATCCAATTGTTCTACTAATATCCAAAAATCAGAGATAGAATATACCATTATCCACCAGAAACAAAATAATTCACTGACCATCATACACTGTAAATTCAATATATCTAGGAAGGCTCTAAATCTGCCACCGGCATTAACAACTCGGACCCACGTAAGGTTCTGCAGATCATTATGTCAATACTGTCTTAAGGTTATGTAATGCCCTGGACTAGCCAGGTAGTCACAGGTAGGCCCTTACACAAACATCTCCCCCCCCTTAATAAGGTGATAGCAGCCAAACTACAAAAATCTTATCACCTCCCTCCGGGTTTGATGTTCACACCAGGGGGGCGGAGCCAGGTGGTTGGCTCCACCCACCGAGGAGTTCACAGGCCCGGAGGCGGGAAAAACTGTAGTCTAGGAGAGTCTAGTTTGGACAGTGGAGTGGAGTGAAGTTCAAGTGCAGACCTGTGTCCAGGTCTGCCATAGTCTACACTAGGTGTCTGGGTTGGAGCCCAATCACCTCTGGCAAGGAGGCAGACGGTGGTGGCCGCCTGCAGGAGCTGGGGTTACAGCCGGTGTAACCGTAAGGACCGGGGACGGGTGGTGGCCCGCCGGTACCGAACCGGGGAACCGATTGGAAACTGGAGCACCAGGAGGGGTACTCAGACTCAGTACGAAGCCCAGAAACAACTGGACTGAGTCAAATCAACTGATTGAGGACTGTATTTTAGGCCCTTTCCCACCTAAGACCCGACTGAAGACAACAGCCCAACCATTAGGGTAGAAAGCCACCGCCCAGGCATCGAGACCCGACGGGCCAGCTTCTGCGAGCAAAAGGGCTCTAGCGGCACACACCAGGCTGGGGAGCGGACTACCTTTGCTCAGGCATAGGCATCATCATTTCTACAAAAGTGAGGTGCAGGAGAAAGGCGGAAACCACCAACCTGAAAAGGGGAAAAGCGCAGCCGGCTGGGTGCACCGTCCACCATCTTGTTTGGTTTACCAGAGACTCCAAAGTGTTTGTGATAGTGAGTACAACAGTGCCTTCGGGCTGCGCACCGCACCGACACGCCAGCACGCATTCAATCCCCCGCCTCAGCACCTCCCTCGGGCCCCTAGGACCATCATCCCGCTACCCACGGAGGGGTCAACACCAAGCTGCGCAACACCATCCCCGGGAGCCTAGTCAATGTTAACAGTGGTGTCCATCCACTCATCACAACCCGTGGGTGGCGTCACAAACTCAAATCCCCTACAAACAACCGCGTCTCTGGCCGTGGACCTCCCCACCGAAGTCCCTACGCGTAGCGCCAAACCCCTTTCAGAGCGACGTGACCCCCGGGTCCGTGAGGAGCTCGAGCCACTCACCGACGAGCACGGATCCGAGCGGCCGAGCCCCGGGGCGATACAGTTATATGTGGCTCTCCTGAAGGTCCAGTTTCCACAGAGGTACTGCACCTCAGCCAGAGGTGTGCTATCCCATTTTCTGGTAATAAGGAGCACACAGACCACAGTACACACACACTCTTAGTATAGCTACATCACTTCAGGCCATGGTTAGGGCGAGATTGCTCCTTAGGGAGAGCACAGTCCCAGAGCCAGTCTGGAGGTGTGGTTAATTAGTCGGTGGACACAGAACAGAGTACAGAACAAAGTAGGACATGGAGGGGAGGGGTCCTGAGGACTGGAGCTAGAGGAGCTCGTCCTAGGACAAGGAGGAAGAAAGGAAGAAGGGGTCCTAGAGCCACGGGAAGTGAGAGATGCACTCGTGAGCTCGCATCCACAGCCGACTCACCAGTGTGGAGGGACTAGGCCGCAAAGGGGACCGGCCCCTAGAATAGTGGGGAACAATCAGGCTCAGCTAGCAAAACCGAAGGCTGAGGTAACTTCATGTGCCGAAGCCACAACCACACACAACTGCACTGAAAAGGTGACTACAGAGGGCCAAGGTATAGGGCAGAAGAACCTCTCAGACAAGACCCGCAGACACCGGCTCAGGGCACTTTGTGTGAGACGCAGGGCAGGAGGGCAAAGCCAGCGTAGGAAGAAGACCAAGAAAGGGACACCAGTCTTGTGCCTCCATATTACCTGGGGATTGGCTGGATCCTGTCACTACAGGACTCAGCACTCCAAGGTCAGCTTTTGACCGGCTATGATAATCTGGAACTGACAACTGTGAGTAAAGAACTAATGACTGCATCCCACTGTGTCCTGGACTCATTGCCTGCGCCTCCAGCCCTATGCTATCCCAACATTTCACTGGCTAACTGTCGCGGGCGGGGAGGAGGGTGTCGGCACACTACGCTCACCCCTTCTGCTCGGGTCCGGCAGCTGCTCAGTGGTGGCTCGAGCTGTGGGCCGGATCCCGGGGTTTCTCGAGCGACACTCCTCGCCCGTGAGTGAAAAGGGGTTTTGTGATTGGGTGTGGGGATTGTTATAGTTCGTGACGCCACCCACGGTTGTGGTGATTGCACCACCGCTGCTCAGTATGGGGGTCCCGGGGATGGTGATGCGGAGCAGCCAGGTGTTGTGTTGCCCCTCCGTGGGTAGGGGTTGGTGATCCCGGGGCCCAGTGATGGGATGTGAAGTGTAGGGCCTGGTGGGCGCAGGGACGCGGGGGCAGCGCTGTGCCTTGCGGCACTGTGGTACTCACTCAGCCTGAGACGTGGACACAGTTTGTACGGTAAACCAAACGGCTGGTAGGACGGTCCCACAGACGGCTGCACCTGCACTCCCGGTAGGTGACGGTGATGTCCCTCTTCCTTGCACCTATGTTTGACTTGTGGTAGCGGTGGATTCCCTCCGGTTACCCGCTCCCCGACTGCAATCTGGGCCGGAGGAGCTCTACACTTTGCCCGCAGGCGCTGGCCCTGAGAAACTGGTGCCGTGGCGGTGGCGGTGTCTCTCCGGTTCAGGTTGGGCTGTTGCCTTCAATCGGGACTTGGTTGCTGGGGGATCTACGTCCCCTTCACTGACGGATTTGGCAAATCTGGCGACTCCTAGCCTTGCCGGGGTCCGAGAGGCCCCTGCCCTGGTGCTGACTGTCCTTCGGTCCACTGCTCCAGACCACCGGGCACCCAGCCAACGGGGTCCTTCCAGGAACTTCCAAACGGTCCCCCTCCAGACAGTCACCGCCGTCGCTGACCTTGCTGATCTGGCCCTACACAAAGCTGGACCCTTCAGGCTCTCTTTCTCTTCTGTCACTTCACTTGCTTTTCCTCCTTTTCCACTTTTCTACTTTCACTTCTTGTTTACTCCTTCACTTAGCTCCTCACTCCTGCTCCTCCCTGAGCTATCTCCGCCACTACACTGCACTCAAGCCCTGCCTGGGCTAATCTCCGTTGTTACACCTTCCACTTCCTCCTCCTGGACTCAACTCTATGACTCATCTGCCTGGTTTCTCCCGCCTCCAGAGTTGTGAGCTCCTCGGTGGGTGGAGCCAACCGCCTGGCCCACCCCCTGGTGTGCATCATCAGACTCCTGGAGGAAGGCAACAAGGATTTGTAGGTTAGCTGTGATGTGCCTACCTGGAGTGTGGGGTGTGGTGGTGATGTGACCTGTGTCCCCTGGCTTGCCCAGGGCGACACATTCCCCCTTAGCAAAATGCAGACCGTCCGCGGGCTGCCGTCCTACACCGGTTTTATTTTTCTGTAAAAGGGGTAACAAGGTTAAGAAAACATGGATAACATTTTTAATCAAAACTCTTCCCAAGACGGGAGGCACATTTACTTAAACGTTGCAACGGTTTACGGTCACGGTTTCCGCTCTCTCCCACCCAAGCAACCTGGCCCTGATGCTGCCCCTAAAGCCCAGGCAGCACCCCTTGACCCACAGTCCAGCACAAGTTACCCGAGCGGGATCTGTCCTTCCCCTCCAGAGGGTAGCCACCGGTTCCTTTGGTGGCTGGGCCCTAGCCTGCTCTGCTGAGGGCCCTCCCTCCAACCTGCCTCTCCGGAGGCGGTATAGCGGAAACGGTAACGGTAACCAACATATTTACAAGCCACTTAACGTTTGTGGTGCCCTGCAAGTTCACGGGCTTGTCCATAAGGAGTCCCTTATGCAAAACTTTTAACGGTCCCCACGGGGACAACGGTGCCGGCTCCAGACGGTTTAATCACATCAGACAATCTGGTAACTGCTTCTTGGATTAATCATTTTCATCATTCTTCAAAACTTTTAAACATCAACAAACTTAAACTCACTGGTGGTCCCAATGGGGACGGTGCAACGGGCATCCGCTGCCCTACTCCGGTCCTCCAGGCTCCAGTGCTTTTTCCAAGGGAGGGGGCGCGGCGCTTGCTAGGGCCTCTGGGCTGCCCTTCAATCTAGCGTCCAGCGCAAACCACCCTCGCTCCCCAAAGAACCGAGTGTACTGGACGATATCACCCGGCATCAGATTACGGCCAGGATGCTCCTCGGGCAGGTGGGCATTCACATCCCGCCGGGCTACAAAAACTTCGGCCTCCAGGCCCGGCTCGTAGATGAACCCGTAGCCCCGGCGGACATCAAACCGCCTCACCTGCCCCACGTACAACGGTCCTCGGGCACGGGAGGTTGCCCGCCGGATGTGCTCCTTCTCCCGGATCGCTCTGGCCACCAGTTCGGCCTTTTTCCGCTCCCTCTCATCGATCTCCAGGCCCAGCGGTACCGGCTCCCTATCCCAGTACGGCGCTGCTGCCAGCGCCGGCGCACGGGTCGGGCCCCGCGGGACATCCAGAACGTTACCCACTGTCAGGAAGGTGGGCGGCGTATCCCGCGGTGTCATGGCCTTGGGCGCTGCCTTGCAGCAACAACCCGGCGCCACCTCAGCCGAGGTGTGGGGGATGGGCATAGGGGCTTTCCGCTGCCGGGCCTTCGGCTCGGAACGGGTCATCGGCTCCGGCTCGGGGGGTTTTTCAAGGGATGCCTCCGGTTCTACTTTCGGCGTCTTCCACGGTAACACCTCCGGTGTGCCGCCGACTCCGGCTACAGGTCGGCCCGCCTGGGCGGGGACGCTGGGTACTGCTACCGGTTGCGGTGGTAGCAGGCCTAGTGGCGGGGTCACGGCCTCCGGGACGGGTGGCGAGGGAGGCAACGGGGGGAGAGGGCTTGGACCGGGCCCCACAGCCGCGATGACCGGCCCTTCAAGGGCATCGGGACGTGGGTCACTCACCCTCCCTTTCTCCGCCTCCTCCTTGCGTCTCCGCACGGTGGCTACAACGTCCGCCATGTCGGCCTCCCACTCCTCCATGAGGAGCTGCATCCTGACCTGCAGCCTTTGATAGAGCTGCGCGGTTCGGACCTCCACCCACGCTGCGGTTCCAGGCGCGGGGGCTACGGTGTCGCGGGACGGCATCCACATGGTGGCTTCTCTGTTTGCTTCCAGGAACGGTATCCTTGCAAGGTCCTGGCGTCCCTGCTTTTATAACCGCGACTACATGCCGCCAGCCGCCATCGCGTCCCCCTTAGCTCTTTCCCGGCCCCTCCTCTCTCGGGGCCGGGTTTTGGCCTTCGCGCCTCTACTGCTCGAGAAGACGCTTGAGCGGGAACTTTTTGCGCCAAAGATGGCGGCTTCTGAAATTTTTCTGCCGGATACCTCCGGCGGTAGCAAGGCGCACCTCTACCAGACGGCAGAGCGGTAAGATCCTGTTCGTGACGCCAAGTTGTCGCGGGCGGGGAGGAGGGTGTCGGCACACTACACTCACCCCTACTGCTCGGGTCCGGCAGCTGCTCAGTGGTGGCTCGAGCTGTGGGCCGGATCCCGGGGTTTCTCGAGCGACACTCCTCGCCCGTGAGTGAAAAGGAGTTTTGTGGTTGGGTGTGGGGATTGTTATAGTTCGTGACGCCACCCACGGTTGTGGTGATTGCACCACCGCTGCTCAGTATGGGGGTCCCGGGGATGGTGATGCGGAGCAGCCAGGTGTTGTGTTGCCCCTCTGTGGATAGGGGTTGGGGATCCCGGGGCCCAGTGATGGGATGTGAAGTGTAGGGCCTGGTGGGCGCAGGGACGCGGGGGCAGCGCTGTGCCTTGCGGCACTGTGGTACTCACTCAGCCTGAGACGTGGACACAGTTTGTACGGTAAACCAAACGGCTGGTAGGACGGTCCCACAGACGGCTGCACCTGCACTCCCGGTAGGTGACGGTGATGTCCCTCTTCCTTGCACCTATGTTTGACTTGTGGTAGCGGTGGATTCCCTCCGGTTACCCGCTCCCCGACTGCAATCTGGGCCGGAGGAGCTCTACACTTTGCCCGCAGGCGCTGGCCCTGAGAAACTGGTGCCGTGGCGGTGGCGGTGTCTCTCCGGTTCAGGTTGGGCTGTTGCCTTCAATCGGGACTTGGTTGCTGGGGGATCTACGTCCCCTTCACTGACGGATTTGGCAAATCTGGCGACTCCTAGCCTTGCCGGGGTCCGAGAGGCCCCTGCCCTGGTGCTGACTGTCCTTCGGTCCACTGCTCCAGACCACCGGGCACCCAGCCAACGAGGTCCTTCCAGGAACTTCCAAACGGTCCCCCTCCAGACAGTCACCGCCGTCGCTGACCTTGCTGATCTGGCCCTACACAAAGCTGGACCCTTCAGGCTCTCTTTCTCTTCTGTCACTTCACTTGCTTTTCCTCCTTTTCCACTTTTCTACTTTCACTTCTTGTTTACTCCTTCACTTAGCTCCTCACTCCTGCTCCTCCCTGAGCTATCTCCGCCACTACACTGCACTCAAGCCCTGCCTGGGCTAATCTCCGTTGTTACACCTTCCACTTCCTCCTCCTGGACTCAACTCTACGACTCATCTGCCTGGTTTCTCCCGCCTCCAGAGTTGTGAGCTCCTCGGTGGGCGGAGCCAACTGCCTGGCCCACCCCCTGGTGTGCATCATCAGACTCCTGGAGGAAGGCAACAAGGATTTGTAGGTTAGCTGTGATGTGCCTACCTGGAGTGTGGGGTGTGGTGGTGATGTGACCTGTGTCCCCTGGCTTGCCCAGGGCGACACATAACAACTGCCTACGGTTGCCCTGGGGTCCCAGCTCCACCTGTAGGGAGCTGTGCCATGATTGCTGCGTCACCATCTGCCCTAGTAGCCCCGTCTAGCACCGTCGGCAGTATCTGGATGAACACCACAGGTGGCGTCATGGATTCCTTATTCCCCAATTTAATATTGTTCAGAGTGTCTCCCCTAGACGACCCTGGTGGGGCATGTCATGATGACTTTAGGATAGCGGGGAACTAGGGTTCCTAAGCTGTTCCTCAAGTTAGGGACTCTTTGCTATCCCTAACCTCAGGGATACTCCTAATGATATAGAGGTCTGAGTCTCCTTATAGGCCCTGCTCCTGACCAGTCCTGATCTAATTCCTCCTCCCCCTCCCCTCAGGGGAAGGACATGCCAGGAAATTAGTCAAGCTGTCACGATGACTTTGAGATAGTGGGGAAACAGGGCTCCTAAGTTGTCCCTCAAGCTAGGGAACCCTATGCTATCCCTAATCTCAGGAATAATCCTGATGGTGTAGAAGCCTGAGTCTCCATCCTGGTCCTGCTTCTGACCAGTCCTGATCTGGTTCCTCCCCCCCCAAGGAGGGATGGGACTGGAGTGTGTTGAAATCCACAGATAACGACAGACAAAAAAAAAAATCACTGTCACACAGCACACTTACACATGATAGGACAATCAGAGATTCAGGAGGAAAACAAGAGCAGGAAGGAAGCTACAAAACAACAGGGGTAAACTTCACACCCGCACTTAGCAAAAAAGAGCAACTTTCAGCAGACAGAGTCTGGGATACCACACGTCACAAACCAACACAGAATAAACTATAGCTGGCATGGGTAGGATTCCAACAGCATAAATAGGAGGGGGGCAGATGTGATAGGCCTTCCCACAACATGTGATTAAAGGACTAGTAGAGATTAACTCTTGGTAGCCTGCCTATGAATCAGCACACCCGAGTTTGCCTGTGTTCATCCCAGACACCAGAGAAACCATCAGGTGGAGTGTCAGAATCTGCAATGTGAACAGAGTCCAATGCTGTCATGACAGTTGGCGAAGTTTGGGCAAAACTCTGTGTGACATACATACATACATATGTCATTTTTTTTCATGTAATTTAGTTCATATTTAATGTGACACAATCAAAAATGTGAGAAAAGAAAGGTTACAATCTGTTTACACACAAACAGATCTGTTCAGATCACTTTGACATTACTGAGACTTGAAGTTGGTTTGATACAGTCCTAGCAGATAAAGGGTGTTCTACACATCTTTTGAGGGAATTTAGGAGTACTTGTGACTCACTACAAATTTATTTTGGGGAAAAATTAAGCAAATCTCGAGAATTTGAATTTCAAAAGATCTGATCACCTCTGCTTGATACATGTTTTCCCGCTACCTTCATCAGGGAATTAAAAAGTTGGTAGTTGATGTATTAATGATGATTGGATAAGAGTTTTGTCACTTTTCACTTCTATTTTGGTGACTTCTACCCTTTAACTGGAATCTGACAGCAAATTTTTGCTATGTAATCTGATGTAGGGGCTGAGAGCCTGATCCCAGTAATGTGTCACTTAGTGATCTGCGTGGTGTCCTTTTGATACAGCTTTCTCTGCAGTGCTCATGTGGCGCCCCTGACCCGGTCAGGCACCACTGAGTACTGCACCCATGCTGGGACAGTACTTCCAAGTAATCCTAAGGGCCAGAATGAGGTGTGTACGCACAGAAACATAGCAACCAGGTCTCCCACACCAGTAGATGGGACCCTTGGGTAGTCTCCAGAGGGGGCTAGCTTTCAAATCTCATCAAGGGGTGGAGCGGAGAGGCTGAAAGCTAAAGTGCAGAGGTTGTCAGGAAGAGAGGAGAGCCAGTCTGGTAGTGGAGCGCGGCGGTCGCGAGGAGATACTCGCGCTCACACTAGTCAGACCCTGCGCGGTGTAGTGACAGTTAGCGGGGGAGAACGGTCACCTGGAAGTCAAAGTAAAGAGGTGCTCCTGGTGACTAGGCACGTACGGGGTACAGGTCCCTAGAGCAGACTCCTGTTTAACGACCTGTTAAACCTGCCGGTGAGGGGAACTACAGGTATCTCACCAACCTCACAGAGTCCGAGACTCAGCAGCAATGCAGGGACCCATAAGGAGACAGAGCTTGAAGCTATCTCACCTAGTCTACGCTGCTGGCAAAGAGGCCAAACACGGGAGAAAAGGTAGTAGTGACTCCCTGGATAGAACCCCATGGTACTCCAGGTCAGGGGGTTATCCGAACACAGAAGTGCTAGGAAGGGGAGCTAACCGATTACCCTCAGACTGGCCCAAAGGAGACCCTGGTCCTACCTGGTTTATCACAGCAACGCCCGGTCAGCTCACAGCAACATCAAAGTGAGTAAAAACCAGTTAAAAAAGACTTTTGGACTGTGTTATTCTGGACCCGCTACTCTGCTCACCCGAGCCCCTGGGGCCTGCCTCGCTTACGGGAGGCTACATCATCTGACTGCAGACCCCATCAGCCCCAGACGCTCATAAAATCTGCAGTGGCGGTCATCCAGATCCCTGACCGCAAGCCGTGAGTGGCGTCACGACATATACAAAACTAACAGTACCTGTTGCCATACTGAAGAAGCCCTGTGGCGTCCCTGAAGAGGATCAGCATCCCTGGGGTGACACATCTTCTCTTTAGTTAAATAGAGAAAAAAAAACATAACGTAATATCCCGCCCACCTCCTTCCTTCCGCATAGCCGGCGGCCGCAGGTAAGCGGTGTTCGTCATTCCCGCGGAGTCACATGGAGCGATGTGTGCTGCTGCCTCGGGAACAATGAACAACCGGCGCGCAGAAGGATGCTCGATTTTTTTAAAATGAGCGACGTGTGAACGAGAAACGATAAGGTGAGTATTTTTGGTCGTTCACAGTCGCTCGTAGCTGTCACACGCTACGATATGTCAAACGATGCCGGATGTGCGTCACTAACGACGTGACCCTGATGACATATCGTTAGATATATCGTGTAACGGTCCCTTTAGACTCACTAATTGTTCACTTACGTAACTGTTGTGTGCCCATTAAATGACGAAGGCAGATATTTTTGCCACAATTTCTGATAAAACACTATATATATCAGGGATTTCAAAAATTTTAATTGATACAGAAAGTTTTCCAGGAAATTCTATCACTTTTTAATTATAAAATATAACTTTTATTTATTGAAGCATAATTTCCCTTTAATACAATGGACTGAGAAGAAGTAACGAGACCTTCTTCTTCTTCTTCCTTCCATATGTATTTTTTCCGTAGATCAGGAGCTTAAAATATTTTCATTTGGACTCATTTTCTATGATGATTTTCTAAAATGACGGGAGTCGTTAAATATCCCTCTACCCTCCATCCGCAGCCGTACATGTGATGTATGGACGAGAGGTGTTCATTTGTTCAATCTTCATCTGGTTATGCAATTAAAGAAACTCTATCCACAGGGCTCCTTGTTAGCAAATGCCTATTAGTATCAAGTGATATTCCATATGGTAAATATGTTGCTCCGTGGTGCATGTCATCCTCCGTACATGACAAAAATGAGAGAATAAACCCAAACAGAAAGGTAGCCATGCATGATCACAAAAAAAATATGTTTTACTGGTTGTTATCGTTGCCTTAACAGATGCTATCATATAAATGTCTGCAGCCGCCTTCCTTCTGGGACCTATTAGCATAAACGTCCTCTGGAGTTTATTGTAAAAACAACACAGCTGAGGAATGATTCACGAGGATCTTAACTGATTGTCCAGTCTATACCACTAGCATGTCTGACTGTAGCCAGGTCTCTTCTTAAAGGGGTTTTCCACTTTAAACTAAATGGATCCATGCAGTTTTGTAAAATAACAAATCTTGGTGGTATTCCACTGCTGGTCTGGTCTCTGTGTCTTAGCTGCAGCGGTGACAACATGCTGCTGACAATCGCTGAACTCAGGGACTCACTGATTGATTGCAGAGGTTATGTGCAATGTATTCAGCCAAGGGCAGGTGACCACCATCTGGGTTTGTTATCTTACAGGATGGCAAGCATTTGGGGTTCATTGTGTTAAAGGTAGAAAACTCCTATAAAGAAAATCTCTCTATCACTCTCTCTCACTGCCTCCCACTCTTCTTTGCTCACCCCTTCTCCTCTCCAATCTCTCTTGTCTCTGACCCCTATTTCTCTCTCCCCCCTCTTCTCTCTCATCTCCTCCCTCTCTTCTCTTTTTCCCTCTCTTTTCTTCTCTCTCCTACCTCTCTCCTCATCTCCCCCCTCTTTCTCCTTACTCTCTCATCTCCTCCCTCTCTTCTCTCTCCTCATTCTCTCCCCCTCTTTCTCCTTACTCTATCTCATCTCCTCCCTCTCTTATTCCCTCTCTCCTTTTCTCACTCTCCTTCCCCTTTATTTTCTCTGTTCCCTCTCTCTTCTTCTCTCTCTCCTGTCTCTCCTCACTCTCTCCTCCCTGTTGTCTTACTTTTTCTCTCATGTCCTCCCTCTCTTCTTTCCTCTCTCCTCTTCTCTCTCATCTCCTCCCTCTCTTCTCTCTTTTTCCCTCACTTCTCTTCTCTCTCCTCACTCTCTCCCCCTCTTTCTCCTTACTCTCTCATCTCCTCCCTCTCTTCTCTCTTTTTCCCCTCTCTTCTCTGCTCACTCTCTCCCCCTCTGTCTCCTTACTCTATCTCATCTCCTCCCTCTCTTCTTCCCTCTCTCCTTTTCTCACTCTCCTTCTCCTTAATTTTCTCTGTTCCCTCTCTCTTCTTCTCTCTTCTGTCTCTCCTCACTCTCTCCTCCCTGTTGTCTTACTTTCTCCCTCATCTTCTCCCTCTCTTCTTTCTTCTCTCCTCTTCTCTCTCATCTCCTCCCTCTCTTCTCTCTTTTTCCCTTTCTTCTCAATACTGCCTCTCTCAAAATTATTCTCTCTCCTTCCCCTTTACTCTCTTGTTCCCTCTCTCTCCTCGCTCTCTCCCCCTCTTTCTCCTTACTTTCTTGGGAAGTCCGGGACTTCTGATCATGCGCACTTAGCCGAATTCCAGCTTCTGGCACGGTGGCAACAGAGAGGGGTGAGATCAACCATACCTCTAACGCTGCACATTCATTAGCATGTTAGTATGCCCACAGGGGCATGCTTACATGCTAAGGGGGCCGACTAGCCAAGGGAAGGAACACCCTTGGGACTAGTCCCCTCGCTCATTAGCATATCATAAAGGATCTTTAGAAATATTTTTTCTAAAAATCTCTTTATCTATGCTGCTAGATACAGGGACAGTTAGGCAGGGATTAGCAATATACACCCAGAACTGCTCGTGGTTTTGGGTGCATATTGCATCTGACAAGTTCCCTTTAACAGTTGACTCTTCCCCAAATATACTGTACATGAGCAGATCTCAATTTCTGTGTCAGTGTGTGTTCTATGGATATTATTAAGAGTAAAAAAAAATAAATGTCGAAAGATAAAAACTTAATTTAAACAACAGATTTATTGATAACAATGGATTTCCATTAACCAAATACTCAGCATGCCATAGAAAATATTACTTTTATATTTGGGAAACATAGGAACGCTCCAGCCGTGAATGGCAGGTGTCTGTAATAAAGTGGCCATTTCGTGTATAAACTGTATATTTTTATATACTTTTGCAAGTGGAAGAGATTTTCCTACTTGCCATTCACCTGCTGTGCTCGGATAAGCTTGATATGGCGCCGTTCTACTAGTCTCTTGTCCTTTAATGTTCTTTGTACAGTCACCATGTGTAATGATAACGCCAGCGCAGAGCTTCGGAGCCACATGGGACGAGAGGTCAGAGCGAGGAAGGGTCATCTCCGCAGCATCAGGGCACAGGGGCACGAGGAAACTTTAAACACTTCTACAAAATACCTTTCATGTAAACGGTAAAAGTGATATGCCCCAGAGATTGGATCGTACTTACCAGATACTGTTACAGCGCAATGAATTAGTAATAAATTGCTTCCTGGAATTGTGGTTATTAGAATTTTGGTTGTCAAAAACAAAGATAAATACTCTGCATATAGTTAGTAATATAATAAAATGAAATCAAGGCGTGCAGCATTACTCAGCTCCTTAGCACTCAGTACACTGGATTTATTATCCCGTTGCCTACTCATTTTCATTACTTTGGTAAATTTTATGATGTGCAGGATGTGCTGGGTCAAAACACAAGGTCGTTGCATTATATATCAATATATGTTTAGTAAGAGAGAGGGGGAATGAGCAGAGATCTCAGACGTAGTTGTCTTCAGATGTGGCAGGCTTGATGGTTTCGATGTCGGCCCTGCAACTGACCGGGTCTATTTCCATTGTAAAAAGATCCTCCAGATCCTCAAGTGATGGGAAGTGAAAGGGGCTGTCTCCTGGAGTTCCTCTTTGTGATTACCTACCTGCCTTTGGTTAGAAAAATCTTCTTGATCAGACATTTTTCCTGCTCAAGACATGTTCGATTATATGACAAGCTTCTGTCACACAGAGTTTTGCACAAACTTCACAGACTGTCATGGTGGCATTGTGCTCTGTTCAAATTGCAGATTCTGACACTCTGCCCGATGATTTCTCTGGTGTTTGAGAGGGTGTTGACCTGCTGTGTGCTGATTCATAGGCAGGCTTGCAAGAGTTAATGCTAGTCTCCTTGCTCCTTTGATCACGTGTTGTGAGGAGTCCTGTCACATTTGCTCCCCTCTTATTTATGCTGGTGGAATTCTTCTACCCATGACAACTATAGTTAGGGCTCATGCGCATGTTGCGTAATAGCATGAATTTACGATGGGTATTGCACTGCAGTGTAAATGCATGCGTCCCCAGCACAATCCATGAAGATTGTGCATGAGACGTGCACACGTTGCTTTTATGAACGCAGCAATTTGGGTGCAATTTGGGTGCTAAAATTTTGACCCAAATCTGTGCGTTCATAAAAGCAGCATGTCAATTATTTCTGCGTTCTGGATGCAGCTCCCACTCTGTCTATGGTGGGGGCAGCATCCCGAGCGCATGAAATCGGCTTTTTTTAACAAAAATACTGCATTCATTATGCAGTGTTTCTGCAGCGATTTGAAGCGCACATGTACTGTCAAATTGCTGCAGAATAATCAGCAGTTACGTGCGCATGAGCTCTTAATCTCTGCTAGTCTGCTTGCTCCTTTGATCACATGTTATGAGGAGTTCTGTCACATTTGCTCCCCTCCTATTTATGCTGGTGTAATCATTCTACGGAAAGCACGATTTAAAGTAGGGTTTTTTTTTTTGTATAAATGTTTTCTCTGAAAAAACGTCTTTCGCTTCATTAGCCCAAGAGCCTGTATCAATACTTGTACTCAAAAAACCTGCCATATTTATCAATTAAAACGCAGATAGCCACTGGGTAAATTTCGAAAATCAAAAACAAATATCGCAACAATTCCAAAGTAGCAATTCTCTTGATGCAAAGAAAATTTAAAAATTAACTTTTAATAATTCCACTAAAAGTGGTCAAAAAACCACAGACGAACAACACTAAAAGTAAGTTTGGCCCCTCCTGTCAATTCAGGGGATATGTGTAAACCAAAACTAAAGTTGAATTTCAACCGCAATAGTACATTAGACTTATCTCACCAAAATCATAGGTGCCATTTACCATTAAAGTCCACTGGTAATAATAAATCGGATTTGTCTCTCCAAACTTGTACAGGTGCCACTCTTCATTAAAGGTAATGGGGTCCAATTCATTCCATAATGGGGCCCTTTAAGAAAAGAAATATACCTCCCGACGCGTTTCGATCAGAAATTACTCCTCAGGGGAGTCATAAATACGGCAAATCCATCTCAGGTCTCATTCAATATGGACCTGTTACCAGTCAGCCTAGACTCATCAAGGAGATAATCAAAAAACTCCGGCACTCATTTGTGATGAAAGAAATTTTTGGTTCTTTATTGCATATCCATTAATTAACACAACGTTTCGGCTAATGCCTTCTTCATAGACTGGAAATTTCAATGAAAGTAAAAAATATACGTCAGTACCATAAACATATATATATTTTTTCTCATACATATATACATATCGGTAATCCCATGTAACATCAATTTTGAAAAAAGAAAGGTTTATTTTACCTAATAGATGGAAAACGCTCTATTTAAAGAAGAACCTCAATTGTACTTGTGTACAGTATATCTAAGGAAAAGACAAGAAAGCAACCAAATGTAACGATGGAAAGATGGAATCAAAATCAAAGTCTAAAATTAACAAGTGGTATACAACATACCTAATGAGAGCTCACAGTATTTTATGGCTCCATATATGGGAACATTCAATATTTGACAATATGAGCAAGGTTTATCTATGGGACAAATAATAAAGTTTCAGAGATTGAGAACCACATCTATATAAACAGATCAATCATTATATAATTATTACCTCAATGAGGAAAAAGAGAGAGAATGACTGCTATATCCCAGTGGGGCAAAGTGGAAAAATCGCTATATACAGGGAAAAGGAAAAAGAAACTGTTAGAACATCTCACTAAAGTGAGGAACAAGAACCACAAGATGAAATCACAAAGTTAAAGTCCCATAGACACATACCAAAAAGTGAAGACAGACGCAGTGCATTACCTGTGCAGCCGGTGGTCAGTGGTGAATGAGGAACCATGTAACCGTGAGAGGGGTTTATATGTGAAAAGAGGGCGGGTCATGATAATCATTTCCTGTATCGTGGAACGCACGGTGAAACGCACGCCACGCGTGCGCAGAAGAATCCGGAAGTGCGCGCATGCGCAGACATGGTAATTATTCCTGTATTGTGGAACGCAGAGTGAGACGCACGCCATGCGTGCGCAGAAGAATCAGGAAGTGCGCGCATGCGCAGAAGCATTTTTGTGATTACAAGCGTTCAGACACTTTGAGACTCCAGACGAGACGCTATTAAGTGCGTGTCTGTAAGAAAACAAGAGAAACGGCAGGATGTAATATAAAGACCAGAAGAACATGTAAAAGGACTGGTATCAAATATGAAATTACGTAAACATACAATATACATAACATATGCATATATCAGAGAGCACAAGCAAATGGGCCCATGCACTAACCTGACCCTTACAGAGATATACTCTAATATTTAACTCCAATATTTATTATCGTGCATGAGTCCACCTGCGTGTGCGCCCCGATACCTCCAAGAATAACACTAGGGAAAAATCATAGGTAAATGGGAACATCAGGCAGAACGGACCTCATACCTCCTAGTCAGTAATTTTCGTATTCCCTGTTGAGACCGTGGGGGGAGAGGGTGTTGAGCATATGGATCCAAAAGGATTCCCTTTCTTTTAATTTTTTAACCCTGTCCCCCCCGCGTCTCAGCATGGGAACATGCTCCAAAACTTGATACCTCAATTGTGAAATTGAATGTCCACACTGAATAAAATGAAATGGAATAGGCAACATAGTCAACTTGCACCTGATAGTGGACTTATGTTTTCCTATACGGTCTCGGATATGTTGGGTAGTCTCACCAACATACCCGAGACCGCATGGGCATTTAATTAAATAGACAACATATGAAGTGTCACAAGTATAGAATTCTTTAATGTGAAAAACTTTGCCAGTACGGGGGTGTGTGAATTGGCTGCCTTTAATAATATTGGAACAGTGGGGACAATGGAGACAAGGAAAATTCCCCTGTTTGGGAGTAGCTAGAAATGTCTGACGGGACTTGAGGGCCGTAGACCCTATATCAGCCCTGACCAATAAGTCACGAAGATTGGAGGAGCGTTTATAGCTGAATAAAGGTAAGGAGGAAAATTCAGGTATTTGAGGATATGATCTTGATAAAACCTGCCAATGTTTTAATATAATTTTCTTAATAATAGAATGAAAGGGGTGAAATGTATTCACAAAGGAAATAAATGGACCATCTCTTTTGGACTTATGAGTAGTTTGTAGACTCTGTTGTAAGGCAGAATTAACAACCGGTAAAGGATAACCACGTTGTCAAAATTTATGAGTCATCTCATCATGCCTGATCTGACGTTGAACCTGCGATGTAACTATCCTAGATACTCTTTTATATTGAGAAACAGGTAAAGAGTTTTTAAGGTGGCGTGGATGGCTGCTCGTGTAATACAGCAGACTATTACGATCAGTAGGTTTTCTATACAAATCGGATGTGACAATGCCCCTGGGATCAATATGTATAAGAGTATCTAGAAAGTTAATAGTGGAAGGATCAATATGCTGAGTAAAGGATAAACCTTGTACTCGTGTGTTAAGATACTCAAGAAAGTCGTTAAACTGTATCTGAGAGCCTGTGAAGATAATGAAGATATCATCTATGTATCGTTTATACATAAGAACATGATCTCGGAATAAAGGGTGAGTGTGAACAAACATGGACTCAAAATGCGTCATATAGATGTTCGCGTACGGTGGCGCTACGTTTGAGCCCATGGCTGTGCCTTTTTTCTGGAGGTAAAATTGGTCACGGAACAGGAAGTAATTTTTGGTAAGCACTATATTCAATAGATCTACACAAAATCCCTTCTGTATCGGAGAGAATTCACTATAGTGATCAAGAAACCAAGTGACAGCTTCCATGCCTAATATATGATCAATAGATGTATATAGAGAGTTCACATCAAGAGTAACAAGAAAAGAATTAGGAGGAAGAGGCCCCAAAGAGCGTAATTGATGTAGGAAGTCACCTGTATCACGAAGGTATGAAGGAGTGTTAGTCACTAAGGGTGACAAAATGTGATCAAGAGTTATAGCCAAAGGAGATAACAGGGAATCAATAGACGCCACAATGGGACGTCCAGGTGGATACCACAAATTTTTATGCACCTTAGGTAAGGTGTAAAGAACAGGGACAACCGGACTAATCTTATTAAGATAGGTGGCTAATTTGGCGTCTATAACGCCTAAAGATGAGTAGTGATGGATCTTCTCCAAAATAATTTGTTTGATGTCATTAGTGGGATCACGGGGAATAGGCGAATATGTGGACGTATCTGCCAATTGTGACATAATTTCAGAAATATAATAGTTTTTATCCATCACTACTAGGGCTCCGCCCTTATCGGCCGGTTTGATAATGATAGAGGTATTGTTCCGAAGAGACTTTAAGGCCTGGGTTTCACCTGGAGTAAGATTATTTTTAATATGTAGATCACCATTTTTAACAGTGTTAATGAAATTATCAATATCCGATTTGACAAGAGAGACAAAGGTCTCGGCAGGGTGGTAAGTCTTAGGTGGCATGAAACTGCTTGGCATAGTGAGATTGAGATCACTAAAAGAGAATTTATTGATATCACGGGTATCCAAAAGTGCAACATCACGATCAGGGGAAAGCTGACCAAAGTGTACCTTAAGTCTCACCGACCTATAAAATTTGTTTAGTTCCTGTTCCAATTTAAATGTATCAAGGTGAGGAGTTGGACAAAAGGTTAAACCTTTTTGTAAGACCTGTGATTCGAGGGGGTAAATTTCGAAAATCAAAAACAAATATAGCAACAATTCCAAAGTAGCAATTCTCTTGATGCAAAGAAAATTTAAAAATTAACTTTTAATAATTCCACTAAAAGTGGTCAAAAAACCACAGACGAACAACACTAAAAGTAAGTTTGGCCCCTCCTGTCAATTCAGGGGATATGTGTAAACCAAAACTAAAGTTGAATTTCAACCGCAATAGTACATTAGACTTATCTCACCAAAATCATAGGTGCCATTTACCATTAAAGTCCACTGGTAATAATAAATCGGATTTGTCTCTCCAAACTTGTACAGGTGCCACTCTTCATTAAAGGTAATGGGGTCCAATTCATTCCATAATGGGGCCCTTTAAGAAAAGAAATATACCTCCCGACGCGTTTCGATCAGAAATTACTCCTCAGGGGAGTCATAAATACGGCAAATCCATCTCAGGTCTCATTCAATATGGACCTGTTACCAGTCAGCCTAGACTCATCAAGGAGTCATAGATACGGCGGACCCAATCCTAGTCCCATAAAACATGGACCAGACGCCTGAATGACACGCACGTGGCAGGAGCGGCCGTGCCTCTCGCTCTCTCTGTAATCATTCTATCCATGGCAATTATAGTTAATCTCTGCTAATTTGCTTGCTCATTTGATCACATTGGGAGGAGACCTGTCACATTTGCACCCCTCCTATTTATGCTGGTGGAATCCTTCTACTCATGCCAGCTATGGTTTATTCTATTTTTCTCTGTGAGTTGTGGTGTGCCAGACTCTCTAGTGAAAGCGGTGCTTGAGTTGTGCCTATTGCATGCAGTGGTTGTGTAGTTGACCCCATTTGTTTTGTACTTCTATCCTGTTCTTGTTTTCCCTCCTTAACCCCTTCACGACCATGGACGGATCTTTCCGTCATGGATCGTGTCCCAGTAAGCCCCGCCCCCTGCCGCGGGCAGGCGGCGTGGATCGGCACACATATCAGCTGTTTTCAACAGCTGACATGTGTGCCTACATGTTCCGAGTGGAATCGCATTCCACCCGGAACATTAACCCCTTAGATCTCGCTGCCAAAGTCTGGCAGCGAGATCTATATGCGCGCGGCCATGTTTTTTACTTACCGCCGCCCCGTCCGGACGTCACGTGATTGATCACGTGACGTTCGGTGGTTGCCATCGTAGCACAGGGTCATGTAATGACGCCTGCTGCTACGAAGTTTCACTTTCATTCTTCCTCGACACGGAGCAGAGGAAAAAAGAAAGTGACTATTTCTGCTGTTTACAGCGGTATAGCTGTGATCAGCAGATAGCGATCAGCAATCGGATTGCTGATCGCTATAGCCCCCTAGGGGGACTAGTAAAATAAAATTAAAAAAGTAAAAAAAAGTTTTAAAAAATTAAAAAAAAAAAAAAAACCTAAAAGTTCAAATCACCCCCCTTTCCCCCATTGAAAATTAAAGGGTTAAAAAATAAATAAATATACACATATTTGGTATCGCCGCGTTCAGAAATGCCCGATCTATCAAAATATAAAATCAATTAATCTGATTGGTAAACGGCGTAGTGGCAAAAAAATTCCAAACGCCAAAATTACGTTTTTTGGTCGCCGCAAGTTTTACGCAAAATGCAATAACATGCGATCAAAACGTAGCATCTGCGCAAAAATGCTACCATTAGAAACATCAGCTTGAGACGCAAAAAATAAGCCATCACTGAGCGATAGATCCCAAAAAATAAGAATGTTACGTGTTTCGGAAAATGGCGCAAAACGTGCGCCACTTTTATTGGACAAACTTGTGAATTTTTTTTAACCCCTTAGATACAAGTAAATCTATACATGTTTGGTGTCTACAAACTCGCACCGACCTCAGGCATCATACCCACACATCAGTTTTACCATATAGTGAACACCGTGAATAAAACACCCCAAAAACTATTGTGCCATCACACTTTTTTTGCAATTTTTCCACACTTGGAATTTTTTTGCTGCTTTCCAGTACACCATATGGTAAAACTTATGGTTTCATTTAAAAGTACAACTTGTCTCGCAAAAAACAAGCCCTCATATGGCAAGATTGACGGAAAAATAAAAAAGTTACGGCTCTCGGAAGAAGGGGAGCAAAAAACAAAAACAAAAACGGAAAGTGCCCCGGGGCTGAAGGGGTTAATCTCTTATTGTCTTATCGTGTGTGTATGTGTGTGTGTGTGTGTGCTGTGTGACAGAGTTTTATTTTTCTATTGTCTGACTTTATCTGTTGTTTTCAACACACTTCTGTCTTATCCCTCCCTGATGGAAAGGGGAGGGGGAATCAGATCAGGACTGGTCAGGAGCAGGGCCAGAAGGTGACTCAGGGCTCTCCACCATCAGGATTTTCCCTGAGATTAGGGATAGCATAGGGTCAGCTTAGGTACCCCATTTTCCCGCTATCTCAAAGTCATTGTGACAGCTTGACTACATTCTTGGAATGCCCTACTCAAAATCTTGGAAGAAACAGCAAATCTAATATCTATTGTTGTGCTCGGTTTCAGGCCCTGTGCTGGCACTAGATGCATATTCAGGAGAAGACTAGATGTGGAGAAAAGGGGATGTCACTGAGAGTAAAAAAAATGTAAACCTATTTCTCCTCTTGGCAGCAACCCCAAAAAAGTTGTCAAGTGTGCAAGAAGGGCATGCAAATTAATTACCAACCAAGAAATGCATGAATTTGCGAAGTCTGCCAATATGTGATATGCAACTCCCTGTCTTTGCCCATAAAATGAGGTCTTACAGCGCACATCGGCGTGTCTGCTATGGGTGACACATGAGATGACTGATATTGGTGTGCCACCCCTGCAGCAGTCGAACTGCTCAGATCCAGGCTTGCTGTGGCTTGAGGGTCTCCGGACCCGGGGGCTTGCGGCCACTCGAATATAAAGGGGGGTATTTACAGGGGATAAATGTGCGGGTTGCGGTAAAGGGGAGTACCACCACTGCCGATGGGAGTACCAGGGCAGATGGTGTAGGGCAGCCAGGTGTCAGCCCCTCCGCAGGTAGGGAAGGCCCCGGACAGTAGGGATTCGGTGAATGGGTAGTTTTCTTGGCTTTGGGAAGCAGGGTGCAGGGGTCAGATTACTCACTTCGATAGTTGTGGTGTTGGATCCGATGGTTTAAGCAGACACTCACACAGATGGTAAACCAAAGTCTCCAGACACCGCAGTCTCTATGGGGGTAGCCCGTTAAGGTACCGCTCTCACCAGTGTCACTTGGTAAGCCTGGAGCCCTGCCTCTGTGCACAAATTGTTTTACTGTTGTGGCCCCTTGGCTTGAATCTTTTGGGGCCCCGCTACCCGTGTGTATGGCAGCTGTGCTCTTGGTGGCTGGCACTTGGGATTTCAGTGAGTTGTGTATTTTGGAGAACCCTATCCCCCGCATTGTGCTGATGCTTCCAATCTCTGAGCTCTTGGGGAAAGTCCATAAAGAGACTATCCTCCACAGGTTAATTATCAGGTTGGTTGAAGCTACTCCCCGATCTAGGGTCCTGTACCCCGCCGTACTCGGTACCGGTAAGGTGCCAACAGTCCTCTTAGACTGTGTCCGTTACACTCCTGTCCAGTGTTCCTAATACCAGTCCCTGACTCCTGTGGTCCACCGTTTGTGACCGAACCTGTCGCCTCCCTGGGAGCTCCAACTCCCCTGCTCCTCACTCTCTGAGGGCTACCACTTCACTCACTTCCTCCCCTCCCACCAGTCTGCCTGACCCCTAGGTGGGCAGCCGTGCTCCAACTTGACCAACCCACTGGTGTGTCTGTCCAGCCCTGGTGTGAGGTGTGGTTGGGATTTGTAGTGCGGATGTCAGTGGCACTGTTGATGGGAACCTGAAACCATGGGGGGGGGTAGGCCCTGCACACTGTGGTACAGGATGCAGTTCCCTGTAGCACCCTGATGTAGTCAGGGGCACTACATTTGCCTTTAAACTGACGCCCCAAAATCAGCTGCTGATCTCTGGTGGGTGTCTGTGCTGCATTGCATTTCAGCTGAATGTTTGTCCTCGGAGATTCACCCTTCCAGCACGGGCCAGGTCATGTTCGCACCCCCTGCACCCTTATAATCTTTATGCCTCTGATCCTAAGGTGCTTTAAACACATGATAAATAACACATTTTGAATTAATAACATCTCAACTGAAATAAATGTCCATAATGAGAGAATTTCCTCCATCAGTACCTAGAAGACCACTGCTAGTTTTGATTTTCTTTGCGTTTCTTTGAGTTTCAGTAGCCTGAGTATAATATTAACGGCCCTCAGTTCAGGTTTTACGGGATAAACACTCATTTAACCTGCAGTCAGTGTCATAGTGGGTGACACACAAATTTACTGCTTTAATCTAATGTCAGCATTTGGCAAATTAGCACTGCACAAAGCTGTAACCCATCAATTTCCCCGCATGGAGAAGCACCGGGCTATTTACAAGCTGCTAGCTGAGGCCAGTGGTGAAGTAACTCAATCACTTCCGTAAATAATAAGTTAATTACTTGTTTAATGATGGTGCAGACATTATCGAGCTGCTTTGAATTTTTCTTGGCACCTTTTGGTCACATCCTCTATGAGACTTGTAACATACAGGGCTCCAAACTGTATATTCTTCCTTGTTTTATTTATTGCCTTCGTAGCTAGTTTATATACTACATTAAACAACTGTATTTCCAGAAATGTCCCTCAAGCTGGAATGATTAGGACAATTCCAGAAATTTCCTTGGCTGGCCTTAAGACAACCTTATCTAGTTCAAAATAGGGCCATTTTTACACAATCATAACATCTATATTCCTATCTATCTATCTATCTATCTATCTATCTATCTATCTATCTATCTATCTATCTATCTATCTATCTATCTATCTATCTATCTATCTATCCCTCTATCTATCTATCTATCTATCTATCTATCTATCTATCTATCTATCTATCCCTCTATCTATCCATCTATCTATCTATCTATCTATCTATCCCTCTATCTATCTATCTATCTATCTATCTATCTATCCCTCTATCTATCTATCTATCTATCTATCTACAGTTAGGGCCAGAAATATTTGGACAGTGACACAAGTTTTGTTATTTTAGCTGTTTACAAAAACATGTTCAGAGATACAATTATATATATAATATGGGCTGAAAGTGCACACTCCCAGCTGCAATATGAGAGTTTTCACATCCAAATCGGAGAAAGGGTTTAGGAATCATAGCTCTGTAATGCATAGCCTCCTCTTTTTAAAGGGACCAAAAGTAATTGGACAAGGGACTCTAAGGGCTGCAATTAACTCTGAAGGCGTCTCCCTCGTTAACCTGTAATCAATGAAGTAGTTAAAAGGTCTGGGGTTGATTACAGGTGTGTGGTTTTGCATTTGGAAGCTGTTGCTGTGACCAGACAACATGCGGTCTAAGGAACTCTCAATTGAGGTGAAGCAGAACATCCTGAGGCTGAAAAAAAAAGAAAAAATCCATCAGAGAGATAGCAGACATGCTTGGAGTAGCAAAATCAACAGTCGGGTACATTCTGAGAAAAAAGGAATTGACTGGTGAGCTTGGGAACTCAAAAAGGCCTGGGCGTCCACGGATGACAACAGTTGTGGATGATCGCCGCATACTTTCTTTGGTGAAGAAGAACCCGTTCACAACATCAACTGAAGTCCAGAACACTCTCAGTGAAGTAGGTGTATCTGTCTCTAAGTCAACAGTAAAGAGAAGACTCCATGAAAGTAAATACAAAGGGTTCACATCTAGATGGAAACCATTCATCAATTCCAAAAATAGACAGGCCAGAGTTAAATTTGCTGAAAAACACCTCATGAAGCCAGCTCAGTTCTGGAAAAGTATTCTATGGACAGATGAGACAAAGATCAACCTGTACCAGAATGATGGGAAGAAAAAAGTTTGGAGAAGAAAGGGAACGGCACATGATCCAAGGCACACCACATCCTCTGTAAAACATGGTGGAGGCAACGTGATGGCATGGGCATGCATGGCTTTCAATGGCACTGGGTCACTTGTGTTTATTGATGACATAACAGCAGACAAGAGTAGCCGGATGAATTCTGAAGTGTACCGGGATATACTTTCAGCCCAGGTTCAGCCAAATGCCGCAAAGTTGATCGGACAGCGCTTCATAGTACAGATGGACAATGACCCCAAGCATACAGCCAAAGCTACCCAGGAGTTCATGAGTGCAAAAAAGTGGAACATTCTGCAATGGCCAAGTCAATCACCAGATCTTAACCCAATTGAGCATGCATTTCACTTGCTCAAATCCAGACTTAAGACGGAAAGACCCACAAACAAGCAAGACCTGAAGGCTGCGGCTGTAAAGGCCTGGAAAAGCATTAAGAAGGAGGAAACCCAGCGTTTGGTGATGTTCATGGGTTCCAGACTTAAGGCAGTGATTGCCTCCAAAGGATTCGCAACAAAATATTGAAAATAAAAATATTTGTTTGGGTTTGGTTTATTTGTCCAATTACTTTTGACCTCCTAAAATGTGGAGTGTTTGTAAAGAAATGTGTACAATTCCTACAATTTCTATCAGATATTTTTGTTCAAACCTTCAAATTAAACGTTACAATCTGCACTTGAATTCTGTTGTAGAGGTTTCATTTCAAATCCAATGTGGTGGCATGCAGAGCCCAACTCGCCAAAATTGTGTCACTGTCCAAATATTTCTGGACCTAACTGTATCTATCTATCTATCCCTCTATCCCTCTATCTATCTATCTATCTATCTATCTATCTATCTATCTATCTATCTATCTATCCCTCTATCTATCCCTCTATCTATCCATCTATCTATCTATCTATCTATCCCTCTATCTATCCCTCTATCTATCTATCTATCTATTTATCTATCTATTTATCTATCTATCTATCTATCTATCATTATCTATGTATATCTATCCTTCTATATATTATCTATCTATCTATCTATCTATCTATCTATCTATCTATCTATCTATCTATCTATCTATTTATCTATCTATCGATATATGTGGTTTTAAAGGGAACCTGTCACCAGATTTGGTGACTATAAGCTGCGGCCACCAGCAGTGGGCTCTTATATACAGCATTCTAACATACTATATATTAGAGCCCAGGCCGCTGTGTAGAATGTAAAAATCACTTTAATACTCACCTAAGGGGCGGTGCGGTGCAGACTGGTTGGATGGGTGTTTCCGTTCTCCGGTACCGGCGCCTCCTCTCTCGGTCATCTTTGCCCTCCTTCTTCTGAAGCCTGGGTGTATAATGCATCCTACGTCATCCACACCAGATGGCATTAAAGTTCTGTGCAGACGCACTTTGATCTGCCCTGAGTAGGGCAGATCAAAGTATTGTAGTGCGCCTGCGCAGGACCTCAATGCCGGCTGGTGTGGATGACGTAGGATGCATTATACACCCCGGCTTCAGAAGAAGGAGGACAAAGATGGGTGAAAGAGGAGGCGCAGGTACCGGAGAACGGAGAAACCCATCCAACCAGTCTGCACTGCACCGCCCCTTAAGTGAGTATTATAAAGTGATTTTTACATTCTATACAGCGGCCTGGGCTCTTATATACAGCATGTTAGAATTCTGTATATAAGAGCCTACTGGTGGTGGCCACAGCTTATAGGCCCCAAATCTGGTGACAGGTTCCTTTTAAGAGCTCTAAAATATTTACTTGTTCAGATATTGCAATATTGCATGGGACCAAATTTTATACAATTTTATTCCTTCTTTTTTAAGTTTTTTACTTCTAAAAAAACATCCACAATACATTTTAATTTTTGTTACTTTTATTTCATTCCAATTATTTTTATGTATTGAACACATATTTTTTATGGGACAAGCGATTCAGACTGGTGAAGATTTCTAAATTATAGGGACACACACAGAGTATGCAATTAAAAGCAATAGGACACACTGTCACACAGGGTGGGGGCGCGGTCTGACTGCAATCACAGACGCCGAGACTGCCGGTGGGCGGGGGAAGCAGTGCATATGCATGAGGTTAATGAGCGGCCCTGGAAGTAGTGTAAAGGCTACTTTACAAACAACGATATCGCTAGCGATCTCATTAGCGATGTGACACACCCAGATCGTTTTTATGATTTGCCGAGATCGCTCATAGGTCGTTTAGTAGCGGTCACATGGACACATCTCACAAACGACGCTACATTGGTCAGCGATATATTGTTTGACCAAGGCGGTCGTGTGGATGTTGTTCGTCGTTGCAGGGTGTCAAACGTAGCAATATATCTCCTGCGTTCTAAACGACGAACAATATTTTGAAACTGAACGACGTGTCAACAATCAACGATTTTCACCCTATTTGCGATCGTTCGGAGTCGCACGTAGGTGTCACACGCAACGACGTCGCTAACGAAGACGGAAGTGCGTCACGAAAATCGTGACCACCGACGACATATCATCAGATAAATCGTAGCGTGTAAAGTGGCCTTTACAGGCGTGTGGAGACTGGTAAGTATAACGCGCCTTCTGCTATTTCCCTATACCTTCAACCACCATTTTAAAGCCCTGGATTCAGGTCCCTATAGAGTTAATAGGGGATTGGCGTCCAACCAGCTATCAAAGATTAATTCCGGGTCTAAACAGGGTTTTTTTTTAAAAATCCGGTTAGACCCACCGATCCCAGGTATCTGCGGGATCGCCCATCACTAATCTTTGGCAGATCAATAGTACGTCAACAATCTACCCCTCTGTTCTTCACTGTAGAATATATTATTACTTTTTTGTATAATTATGAAATCCGTAAACTTTGGTAAATGATGTTTCATATTTCACTTTACTCCCCCTATGAGTATGCTTTATGTTTCCTTTCCATATTGTATTTGATGAATTCATTGGTACAATTACCTTCATCATCCTATTTGAGCAAAGTACAGTAGTAGAGCACTAATTACATTTGTTATCCCGGTGACATAATCAATCACACTCTTCCCTTTAATTCCAGGAAAGTTATTATAATTAATCATGTACCATGAACAACATAAAGCAGCGGCAGACGCCAGCTCACAAAGGTCGTCAGCAGTAAAGTGACAGCGAAAAAATGACATTTTACTTTGGAAAATTTACCAAATCAACAAGACAAACTTGTGTAATTACAATAATTATTGATCCAGCTTCTCCCATCTATTGTTGCTCTGATCGCTGTCTCGGGATGGTTTTATTTCATCTCTTGGATGTTTACTTATTTAGTCGCTTTTTATGTTTACTGATGCAAGAAAGATTTGATGTCGATTTTTTTTACAAAGCTGTTATTTGATTGACACTTTGTAAAAATGCAGGATGAACTGAGACATAATAACATCAAATCAATAACGAGTCTTTTGAAATGTTCATTTTTTTCCCTTATTGATATTAATTCACATAGAATTCCTTACTCTAGATGCCTTTTCTTACAATTTATTATATTGGCAAAAAAGGTAAGGGGCGATTACGGGTCTTGACAAAGAGGCTATGGTTCAAGAATGTCCTACAAAAGGAGTTGTAGAAGTTTATGGCACGTTAATGTTGATAGCCTATTCACAAGACACTACACTGAATAGCCCTTTTAAAGGAGCATTGGTGCTGTCTGTCTAGAAACTAGAGGACCACATAGTAAGGGGTAAAAAAGAAGAAACCTGCCAGAAGCAATAAGAGGTCTCAAAGTCAACTAGTTGGGTCCAAGTGCCACAAGATCCACCTGGGAGTAATGGTCACCTTGGGTTGCACTAAGGATCAGGACTAAATGGAGAAGTTGAGTTCTCCTTCACATTCACCCTATAACACTTGGGCAGGGATCTGGACTTTACTGCAGGATTTCACAGGACACAATTTCATGGCATCCCCTATTAGCAACATCTCACGCCGGATACGGGAAAGTACCAAGCGAGTGGCGAAGGGAAAGGAAACCCTGTGTCTAGGGAAGTGGAAGATGGTAACCCCTGACCAAACCTACTGCTGGTCCCTGGGGTCCCTCACCTCCCTAGATAGTTTCCGCACCTATGCACCGAGTCAAGTACCTACCCTTAAGTATCCCTAGTACTGGACCCTAAATAGGAAACGGATGGGATGAGCACTTTGTCAACCCCACTAAACAACTATAGAAGACACAAGCAGGACACAGAAGACCCAAGACAACACACGGGGGAAATTAACTACTTATCTGCAGATGGCTCAGGTAGAAGTTCAGCAAAGTTTTAAGCAACAATATCACAGTGGAGTACAATCCACCTGCTTGCACCCAGGGCTTCAATGAACTGAAGAATCTCACCAGCATGAGTGCAAGGAAGGAAGGGGTATTTAAGCACTAAGAGAATGCTGATGATCAGCAGGTGGGTGGAAGGCGAGCTCCTGCTGGGTCCAAAAGGGTGAGATGAATCCAGCAGTAAAGGTACCTATACCAATGAATACTGACAGCATGAACAATGAAACGTCAGGGAGCATTCTGCGCAGCCAAATACTGTGACCTTCTATGGCTAGAAACCACATGGCTGTCTGTCACCCGTGACACACCTGTGACACAACAGCTGACAGATGATGGGGCTGAGACAAGACCCATAAGTAAAGCTTGAATGAGGGCAGGCAGAGGTCATTCAATATGGTAGTCAAGCAGGAGTTCAGGGAGGATGGAGTTTACTCAATATCCTAGTCAAGCAGGAGATCCAGACATGTAAAGTTCAATCAATAAGGTAGTAGAGCAGGAGGTCAGGGCAGGCATTGTTCATTCCATACAGTAGACCTGCACTAGGTTCAATTGACATCTGAAGACAATTCTCAAGTTCACAGATGGAAACAACAGAACCGTATTACGTAGCCTGTGAGTGATGGGAGAAGGTCCATTAAGCATTTTGGCTCGGCTAAACATTGGTGGGAAAGAGAAGTACAGAATCACCGATAATTAGTATTCACCACCACCACGTTAGAAAATAAAGATCCAATTAACCTATTGGCTGAGGGTAATAACAATCTATAGTAAAAGAAGATCTTCTCAATCTCCTCCCTAGCCCAAGTTTTCCATCCAATTGTTTGTAATAGAAAAGGCTGATTGCTCTGATAAAACCAAGATCTCTTCATTCAATTTCGAATGAAGGGGTCATTCCATCGGAGTAAAAATGTTGACTCGTTTTGATTTCAAAAGTTACTGTTACGATTAAGACTTTTTAAGTCGAGAAACGTGAATGTTTGTACCCTGAAGCCAGGACCCTTTTTTTTATTAGAAATTGAATGAAAAGAAGATTATTTTTATTGGAGGAACCAGCCTTTTCTTTTACTATGGATTGGTTGGAAATCTTGGGCTAGGGAGGGAGAGGGCCGAGTCAGATTGCAGCTTGGGGTTTCGGACCTGGGCAGAGAAAAGAGGGCCAAATCAGAGTGCACCAGGCTGTGTAGGGCCCCATAAAGTAAAGAGCCCATGGATAGGAAACAATCAGCTACATTGTATTGCATTGAGCGAAGGAGCCAACTAAGTGGATTCTGGCCAGGAGTCTGTGTGACGCCCTGGGCAAGCCAGGGGTCACAGGTCATCACACCACCACACCCTACATCCCAGTCAGGAACATCTAAGCTACCAAAATCCTTGTTGCCTTCCTCCAGGGGCTGATGTTCACACCAGGGGGAGGGCCAGGTGGTTGGCTTCGCCCACCGAGGAGTACACAGCCCTGGAGGCAGGAAGAACCAGGCAGTCCAGCTAGGGACAGAAAGGAGTAAACAAGCAGAACAGTCTAGGAGGAGGAAGTGAGAGGAGTAAACAGTAAGAGCTGAGTAAAGGAAGTGAAAGTGAAGTGGTAGTGGAGCAAAGAAGAAAAGGAACCAAAGTGAGCGTAGAAAGACCTGAAGTTAGTCCAGCTAAGTGCAGGACAGGTCAGCAAGGTCAGCAACAGCGGTGATCGTCTGGAGGCGGACTGCTCGGAGGTTGCTGGAAGGACCACGTATGGGTAGTGGCCCGGCGGTCTGGAGCAGTATACGAAGGACAGTCAGCACCAGGGCAGGGGCCTCTCGGACCCCGGCAAGGCTAGGAGTTGCCATAATTTGCCGAATCCGTCAGTGAAGGGGACGTCGATCCCCCAACAACCAAGTCCCGATTGAAGACAACAGTCCGATCATTAGTGAGGAACACCGCCACCGCCAGGGCACCAGCTCCTCAGGGCCAGCGTCTGCGGGCAAAGTAGGGCTCCTCCGGCCAATATCCAAGCCAGGGAGCGGGTTACCGGTGGGAACCCATCGCTACCAACTTAGAAACATCAGGTGCAGGTCAGAGGGACATCACCGTTACCTACTGGGAGAGCAAGTGCAGCCGTCCGTGGGGACCGTCTTCCCAGCTGTGTGGTTTACCGTAAAACTGTGTCAACGTCTCAGGCTGAGTGAGTACCACAGTGCCGCAAGGCACAGCGCTGCCCCCGCGTCACTGCGCCCACCAGGCCCTGCACCTCCCTCACCATCACTGGGCCCCGGGATCACCAACCCCTACCCACGGAGGGGCAACACAACACCTGGCTGCTCCGCATCACCACTCCCGGGATCCCCATATTGAGCAGCGGTGGTGCTACAAATCACCACAACCGTGGGTGGCGTCACGGACAATCTCCCCAACAAAATCCCCTTTTCACTCATGGGCGAGGAGTGCCGCTCGAGAAACCCCCGGGATCCGGCCCACCGCTCGAGCCACCACTGAGCAGCAGCAGCCGGACCCGAGCAGAGGGGGTGAGCGCGGGGCCGGCACTCTCCTCCCCGCCCGCGACATCTGCATATCGCATATATGTGGTCAGATGACCGCCGTTCCCGACTCCGACACCAAGAGAATCCTCACAGTGCACAGTACGCACAATGTGAGGCAGCACAAGTCTGCAGTCACACAGAGTGACATGGAGTGACTCTAGACTTGTGGATTTAGACCGGACAACCCCTTTAAGGCTGTGACCCCTCCTTATGTAAATCATGATTAGTTAAAATTTACAGGAGGGCCATAATTAATTCCCATTATCTTTACTTCTACAGGAAGTGTTGAAAGAAAAGAGTATTTTGTTATGCAAGGCTGTAAAAGTTATTCCCACTGTGAAGAAATGACTTAAAAGCTAATTTTCTAGGCTGGTTATTGCAGTTTGAAATAGTTGCAGGCTATCGGGTGGGCAGACAGACAAATCCATTGTTTAAAACTTTACTATAGGGATTTTAGATCCTCATTATCTTAAAAGCCAGAGTGTCAAATAGAGCAAGTGATTTGTCAGATGAAGAAAGTTCAAAATCTGAAGCCAGAGCAAAACATGTTGTGTAGAAGGAAAATCTACGACTCGAAGGAATGACAGATTCTGGAGATCACTCTTCTAAAGTAAATGAGAGGTCACCAATGGATCTCAGGACCTTTAGCGCAGGCCCTGGACATGCCTGAATTTGCCAAGATTGTTTTTTTTTAAGATCTGGACAGTGTCAGAAAATTTGAA